>NC_089793.1:43091951-43094451 GCF_040412425.1 Macrobrachium rosenbergii | reverse complement strand
GAAATGCCAAGGTGACACGGTAATTTGCTCAGCCATCATTACCAGCCCTCGTTATATAGATAATGCAATGTCACACCCTCAATCTGATCCCTACCCCATTCAAACTGGGTGTTGCACGTGAGATTTAAGTTTCAACCACGTTAAAAAAAGAAATGGATCGTTGCTGATACTTGTAACAAACATTACAAGGCCTTACAAAGTCGGATGTGTAACAACAATGAGTCACAATGAGACCCCAGGGCAAATGGAATGAGTCATGTGGATAATGAACCCTTTTCAATTCAGCTTATTATTTTCAGTTGTTCAAACTGAGGAAATATATTGCTGAGTGTTTATTCTTCAATAGAAATATTCCGATCTCAAACCAAGGAAAAACAAAAAACTGAAAACAAGGACAACAACAACAGCAAAGAAAAATCTCACACCAAAGGGACCTTGCTGACAAGTGATAACTGGCAGTGGGAGAGAAAATTTACTAAAGCTTTTTCCTCTCTCTCTCTCTCTCTCTCTCTCTCTCTCTCTCTCTCTCTCTCTCTCTCTCTCTCTCTCTCTCTCTCTCTTTCCTTTTTGTTCCTTTTTCATCCCGTTCATTTTTCAAGCTCTTATAAACTGCAGGGGATACCAAATCCTCCCCGGAGAGATTACCAGCATCCCGGGTGCAGCAGCAGCAGTAGGTTAAAAGATTGGGGCGAGTCTCTTGCTGTAATCTTTATCAACTTTAGCCAAAGGCATTTGGAAGGAGCTGGATCCAGGAGGTTGTTGGTGGAGGGGGGAGGGAGAGGAGAAAGGGGGAGGCTTGGAAGTGAAAAAAGGTCGGTGGAAATGGTTGGGGAGTTTTACAGGATGAGAGGGAGGGAGAGATATTGAAACATTATCATGCTGAGAGAGAGAGAGAGAGAGAGAGAGAGAGAGAGAGAGAGAGAGAGAGGTAAGTAGAAATATGTATTTACGATCTAAATATTCCAAAGGACATTTTTGAGATATCATAGAATTGAGATATCATAGAAGCAGAAGCCAGAAACATTAATAAAACTTCGATTATGAGGACACCTACAGTAGAGTGCTGACTGTTAAGTGAAAACATAAATGCCCATTTCACAATCGTTAAATTGCAACAAATATTTTAATTGGAGCATGGAAATGTTGTAGGATAACACTGAAGTAAACAAATATAAAAAAAATTAGTTACTGTCGGCATTCTCTGTAAAAGAAACTTACAGACTTTGTCCACAGATGCAATCAGTACTACAAATAAAAAAAATAATATTGCAAGATACAGCCCGTATCAAGGAAGACCCAGCGGTTGACTGACAGAATAAGAAATGGAGGTAACTTGAAGTAAAAAAAATAAATAAATAAATAAAAATTGCGCCGCAGAAACTTCGGTGCAAATGAGTTTTCGTACCAAAGCGTATAATTACAAGGCCACCGAAAATCTTTCGGTGTTCCCGATAATGCTGTATGAGCCGCGGCCCATGAAACTTTCAGCCACGCCCCAGTGGTGGCCTGTCCTATAGCGTACAGTTCCTCACTGGTCGGGTGGGTACCGTTCTCAGCTGGCACTCTGCTGGCCCGCGTTCGATTCTCCGACCGGCCAATGAAGAATTAGATGAATTTATTTCTGGTGATAGAAATTCATTTCTCGCTATAATGTTTTCGGACTCCATAATAAGCTGTAGGTCCCGTTGCTAGGTAATCAATTGGTTCTTAGCCAAGTAAAATAAATCTATCCTTCGGGACAGCCCTAGGAGAGCTGTTAATCAGCTCAGTGGTCTGGTTAAACTAAGGTATACTTAACTTGTATCATAGCGTTGCCAGACGCACGATCATGGCTAACTTTAACCTTAAGTAAAAAAAAACTACTGAGGCTAGAGGGCTGCAATTTGGTGTTTGATGATTGGAGGATTTATGATAAACATACCAATTTGCAGCCCTCTAGCCTTATAAGTAGATTTTAAGATCTGAGGGCGGACAGAAAAAGTGTAGAAGGACAGACAAAGCCATCTCAACAGTTTTATTTTACAGAAAACTAAAAGGAATCCAAATATCTGTTCTTCCTTCCTAGTTTTATGGTTGATTTTATTCTTACGTCTAAGTAAATGCATACTTGTGCCAAGGCCACGCTTGTGTACATGTGAGCGTCAGTACCAAATTTGAAGCTTATTAGAGGTCACGTCGGACACACACACACACACACACACACACAGGATAACTTTTAATATATGAAAGTAGTTCTATACCAGCATGAACATCATACCGCTTAGAGAATCACTGTTCATATATTAATCTCACATGAGTAACATTCTCTGTCTGTCTGTCTCTCTCTCTCTCTCTCTCTCTCTCTCTCTCTCTCTAAGGTCAACGGGGCATGAAAGGGTCGCCTGCCGTCCCGCTGTTATTAGTTTGGAGAGACGATAACAATGATGTCTATCTTGGGATCTCTTTTTATATGGAGTCGCAGATTCGTTATTCTGTTTGCTCAACGGAAGAAGAACACTGT
>NC_089793.1:43084451-43086951 GCF_040412425.1 Macrobrachium rosenbergii | reverse complement strand
GACAACGAAGGTAACAGTGATGGTCGGACGAGGAATGTTGATGACCGTTTAGTGTCGCAATCAGGATGAAGATAATGACTAAGAGGAAGTGTGACTGGATAGACGAGCGAGGGGTCTTCACGCCCACTTGATGATGATGATGATGATAAACGAGGGAAGTTGATGACCATTTGTGCGGTAATAACGACGAGGATGATGACGAAGGCAATGATGATAAACAAACGAGAGAAGTTCATGTCCATTTAACGCCGTGGTGATGATAATAATGAACGAGGGATGTTGATAATCAATATTGGGATGCATATGATCATGATGATGATGAAGATAATGACTAAACTAACGACGCATACAACGCTGAAGACGTAGACATTCACCCCTAATTTTCCGGAGCGCGATTATGCAAGCTTGTCAAAATTTGGGTGGCGGGTCCACTGGCGTCATTAGCGCAAAGACATGGAGCTAATTGGCGACTAACAAGTCAATAACAGTTTTAAAACGACACGGCCACGACACTTCAGAGAGCCGGACTCATAAACATTCAAAAAGGAGACGTAATGAGCTTGTGTGAAGTGTTTAAAAGAGAATTTACAAACTTTCGTTTTCTCAAACGCCCGAGCCTGTATTTTTTTTTCTTTTTCGATCTACTGAAACCAAATATACACAGTATAGGGTATGCATATTAAAAAATTTATTACAACAACTAATTATAATAATAATAATAATAATAATAATAATAATAATAATAATAATAAATAATAACAATATTCCGTTCTTACTAGCTGGTTTTTCCCACAAACATATGGATATTCTGTTTTATGAAACAGAAAGTAAAAGAAAAATACTTAGCAAGACGATGGGAGATTCGGCTGGCTCAGTATGAATACGAACACACTTTAAATTGATGATAATCAGGCTAAAACATTCACACATTCATTAAATTTATTACTTTACTATAATCATACCATGAATGTACCTGAAGCTCCCTAAGGCTGTAACTGAAAATGCGACCTACTTCCATATAGCTTTAAATAAAAAAAAAAAAAAAGCAGTTGCTGTTAGAGAATGGCATACATGGAAGCCCCTGAAACTAGACACTTGCGTTGCGGCCCCTTCCTTGCTTTGGGTGAACGCCCTTCTAGCTCCAGCTAATAAAATCATTATTAGATTGTTTTTCCGTTTTTTTTTTAAATCTATCTATTTGTCAGTCTGTCAGCGGGATTGCGCTATATGTTAAATGAAAATTTCATCACTGGTGGTCCTTGTGAATGGCAACGAGCAGATTCTGCGTGAAACAAGAATCTAACTTTTTAGAGAGCTGGAACCTTTTGGAAAAGAGGTGTTGGGGGAGGGAATTGCTGAGCCTATTAGGTTTCTAAATTTCTATAAATGTTACATATATCATAAACAAAGTTCTAGGTTGAAAAACAACCTACAATTAACATCTACTCTATAACCAGAGGCCTTAGGCCGCTAACCTGAAGTATCTGATACATAACGAGCTACACCGGAAGATCATTCTAATCAATCAATCAATAAACGTCACTGATAGGTAATCTAACATCGGGATAAATGTACTCCCATGTAAAAACTTCCCCGTATAAATGATTACGAATCGATGAGGATTCCACATCAATTTGTAATACTGATTGACAGGGTTCTATTTCCATTTTTTATACTTTCATTGCAACGTAATTGTGAAATGAAAGTTTTCTGACAATTGTTAACAGCACATTAGTTTCACGATTCCCTCTTTCACTCTTCTCTATACATACATACCTTTATGCCGAATCATTCTCCCTCTCTGTCTCTCTCCCCGTCGAATAATTTACTACCGAACTATAGTACAACCTTTCTCTCTCTCTCTCTCTCTCTCTCCAGGCGCAAAACCATGTCTATTTCCAACCACGGCCACTGACATTTGCAATGTCAAAATGTTGTTCGACTGGCCATAAGGTCAAGAGGCGAGGGAGAGCGAGAGCGAAAGAGCGAATGCCGCTGACAATTATAAATATGAATTTCCGTTTTTCAAATGAATTTACCGGAATCTCTTTTGTTTGACGTAATGGACGAATTAATTCCCTTTTTTAAAACTTCCACTTCTTTTATGAGTTTAATGAACGAGCGCTAATCCCCGCAAGGCACTAATGGGATGTGTCGTTCTCTCTCCTTTTTGCAGGTGAGGCAGCGTCCAGGCGATCTCTGGCTGGCGGACGCAAAACAGTATGAATATAAATGCACTTATAAATTAAATATTTCTTAATCGCCGGTGACTGTAAAAGCCGCTTGAAGATCCACACACTTAATTAACAATCTTGAAGTCTTGAACATCGTCAAAAGAACCGGAATATTAATCTAATTCTTCTCGGTTTATCTTTTTGTTAACATCAACACGACTTCAATGGAGGTCTTTACAAGAACTGCAATTATATTTCCTTTTCCTCATCATTAAAGCAACTGGATTCTCGTTCATTCTTTCATATCAGTTACATCATCATAATGA
>NC_089793.1:43074451-43079451 GCF_040412425.1 Macrobrachium rosenbergii | reverse complement strand
TAATGAACGACACTTTATGGAATCCACGGATGATGTAATAAGAATAAGTTGGTGACTTTCTCATCTGTCGCAGGCAAGCTGTAGAATTCCTAAGGGTATAAAATTCCTTTCAGCAAGAAAGAGTGTATTACTTTCTACGGGATTCAAAGTTAATTATTTTTAATCCAAATCTCGTTCTTTTTGTGATATTTCGATGCATGAAACTGACATGTGAATCTGGGTGTCTGACTTAATATTCCTCAAAATAAAATATATTTCTCCTGAGGGTAATGTAAAAATAGGGTTGGTTAACGTCGTCTTTGCTCCAGTGGATTTCGGGCCTCTTTGTGGCTCAAGTTTCGCAACGCCTGTAGGTGTTTTAGTGATTTTTCTCAGTTGGTGGAGGGACCAACGCTATGCTCACACCATCCTCTATTAAGGCAAGAGGCCAGTATGATGAGTGATTATCTTTCCTGAATCTGCACAGAGAGACCCCCCAGCCATTCTTATATAAACAAAGGAATGTTAATGGCTGTTTGTGTAGATGCTTTATAGGTCACTTAGACTGAAACAAAATTCTATCGAACTTTTTCCGGAATCATGGAATTTTTCTCAAAATGCTTAACGCTGCGAGATAAATCATCAAGAAGCACATGCAGTACAATGCTGTCAAAGCCCTTCATTTTGAAAAGGAATTTCTTTGAACTTTCTCCAACCAATACGATTTTCCCAGTATCTCATCAGGTGCAACGAAATTCTCTAAGACTTTCATTCTGTAATAAAGTGGTTCGAAGTTCTCCAAGTTGTAATGAGATTTTCTGTGTTCTTCGGTTGTAAGTTATGAACTATTTTTCTGTGTTTTTCAGGAAGTAAATGATTATATTTTGAGTCTTAAAGTCTGTGACACAATTCTTATGAAGTCCTTCAGTCTGTCACAAAATCCCCATAATTTTTCTCTAGACAGTAGCGTTATTCTGTCGAATTCTCATCTTATAATGTCCAGATTCTCTGAATACCCTTCCTGTTGAAAGGCAAATCTGTCGAAAATCTTCCAGGCACTGGCGAAATAATCTGGAAGACGTAGTGCTGCAAAGAAATTCCAGGCAAATTCCCCATACTCAGTCCTCGCCAGCACCAGCGATCTATGGTGTCATACCTTGCAACAACAACTCGATATCCCTAACGCCCCCTATCGGTAAATTCCTGAACGGGGAATATATCGTCAAGCCTTCAACGTGCTGTTTGGCCCCAGATAACCCCATCGTCAACGGCGCTTCGGATGAGTGTGTATAGGGTGACAGTACCGGACTCTCACGACTACTGAATATTAATAAGTTTATCGAGCCATCACCGCGGGGAATGGGGAGGTGGGGGGTGGGGGGGACGGAGGCCCGACTGATTGATCGGGAATCATATGAGCGTCCCGTATGTTACGGCCTATCGGTAGCAGCGGGGAGGAAGTTGTGGAACAAATGTGAGAATAAATTGAGCAATGGCGATCTATCATTTATTTATTTGTTAGTTTACTGATGTACAGCTTTTCTTCAGTTTTTATGAAAATTTGGAGGTTGCGGCTGACGCAACTGGTACGGAAAGGATTTTGAGGAAACGTCAGAAGCACTGGAACTTAACGACAAAGTAAATAGCCGAAAACTACACAATGTTTCCTTCATTCGCTTTTAAGTACTTATGGCTTCCATTAATTTGGGCTCGTCAAAAGTTCATAAAAGCAAATGGACCAATTCGTGAAATAATCCTCAGTTATTTCCAATAAAGCCTTATTTCTTATTTTCTTCTTTCTTTTAGCATTTCGTCATAGAAGGGCAGTCTATCCGGTGGATGGCTGTTTCGCAAGTCAAAAGCCTTTAGGCTTTCTCCATGTGAATGTCTGCTCATTCTGAATAACCTGATAACAACAATGCAAGACTTGCCGTTACTTCAAGAAGTTTAAAATCTCCCTTATATAATATCAACTGACTGTTGACAATAAACAGAAATATAAATAAGGAAGACGCATGTCCACACCGACAAGCACAAGCACAAACTATACTTTCATATCCATCTCTCTCTCTCTCTCTCTCTCTCTCTCTCTCTCTCTCTCTCTCTCTCTCTCTCTCTCATTAGCTATAGATACACACACACACACGATATACATATATGTGTGTGTGTATCTATACCTAATGAGAGAGAGCGGCCTATGAAAGTATAGATACACACACACGATATGTATATATATATAAAGTCGTGTGTGTGTGTGCGTATCTATACTTTCATATGCCGAGCTCTCTCTCTCTCTCTCTCTCTCATTAGGTATAGATACACACACACGATATACAGTATATGATATATATATATATATATATATATATATATATATATATATATATATATATATATATATATATATAATTCATTATTTACAATTAATAAACACTTTATTACATACCACTTACGCCTAGTATCATTTACCTGTGCTCAAGAGCTGACGATCTCCACCACCTCGTGCAGTGCTAATGTCATTATGAAAGCATTCCACATCAAATGCTAAGCCATTATAAAAACCAGTCTCATCGTAATTCTGCAAATATTAGAGAAGATAATCGAAACCATCATGTCACCTTTAAATCAAGTCATCAATACATTGTTATGGTTTGTCGCTGGATCTTTTATCACTCTCGGTCTGGAAATTCTGTGGATAGCATAAATACGCTGAAGGGCATCAACTCCTTTCATACGTATTGGTGTGTATGCGTCGTGTACACTCACCAAGGGTTGACATAAATGTATTCCGTTTCGAAACACTACCCACGACGGCTTCTCTGAACACTTTACGCCTCAGATCCCTGTTTCCTTAAAGCGTTGGTTCTTGGGGAAAATCTGAAGTCTTTCAAAGGATGCTGAAGAGGAAAAATTCTCCAAGTTTTAAAACTCTTGCTGAGAGCTTCTTCGACCTTGTGTTTTCGAATTTTTCGGTCTAGTAAAAAAGTGCAAACTTGGTGCGTCTTGGGAACAAATGTTTATAAATCCAAGCAAAAGACGTCACCAAATAAAACCACACAATCTTCAAAATGAAAAAGTCGCTTCACTTAAAACCTTTCAAGATCCACGTGGATCTTTCAGATTAAAAATCACAAAAGGGAAACATGAATAAGTCATATTGAAGGATGTTAAATAATGAAACGAGATCCTTAACTAAACGAAGGTTATTTTCATTTCAAGGGTACGGGAATACAAGCTGATGTTGAGAGAGAGAGAGAGAGAGAGAGAGAGAGAGAGAGAGAGAGAGAGAGAGCGCTACAAAATAATTTTTAAATTAAAAGCTGACTAATTCACTCTGTCCCTATTAAAGTCGTCACTACGTAATTCCTGCCAGTTCTCTCTCTCTCTCTCTCTCTCTCTCTCTCTCTCTCCTCTCTAATTCCAACAAAGCTCCCCATCGCTTTATTGATACCACTTAGATTTACAGCCATTATCAAATGATATACCCGAAAGGTTTATTCAATAATGATTACGACAAGATTAAATGCATACACGCTAGGCAGGTAGGAAATTGGTTCGAGTATTATAGTCGACAGACAATCTAACCTCTCTCTCTCTCTCTCTCTCTCTCTCTCTCTCTCTCTCTCTCTCTCTCTCTCTTTCTTTCTTTCTTACCACGCAGCTGATATTCCCATTTGGTCAGAATAAACGTTAGTCTACCGTCATGAAATACAGAGCGGAGATATCGAGATATTTACTTACCTCTCTCTCTCTCTCTCTCTCTCTCTCTCTCTCTCTCTCTCTCTCAGCCAACAGACTTCCCCATTTGATCAACCTATACATATGCAAACCGTAATGAAATCGCATGCAGAGGCATCGGCAGGCATTCGGGGCCCTCGCCGAATTTTTCCTTTTATTGACCGCGTTATAATACATCGAAGCATTCGTTACACATTTCATACTGGGCCGATGAACGGCGTCCTCATTTAAATGCCGCCATTAACGCAGAAATCTAATTTACCGCTTATTAATACAGCACTGATTGTAATTAGCTTCATTTAACGGGCCAGAGAATTCGCCGGATAAACAGATTCTCTCTTTCTCTCTGATCAAGGAAAGACTCATGAATCATCGCACAAAAGACAGCTCGGATTTTTGACGTATCTCCATTTACACTGAAGGTATTTCAAGCTTCTAGTAACTCTTTCAACTCGGCTATTTAGCTTTAACATTGTTATCCGCGACCTCTTTGAAATATGCATTTCTAAATCTATATTTGTTGACAGGTATATTACGATTTTACTGACGCTTTCATATCAGTAAACAGAGTTCTCGAGTGCTAGTAAGTGATGCAGTTTTCAATCAGCTATTACAATGAATGCACACACAAGCACAAGCACAAACACACACACACACACACACACACATATATATATATATATATATATATATATATATATATATATATATATATATATCTTTATGATGCTATATGATGTACCTGCGCTCACCTGGGGTGACTGGTTAGCAGCCAGCCAGGATTCGAACCACGCACCATTGGAAGCTTATTAAAAATTCAATGGACAAGTTTACTGTTTGGGAATATTAATGATGACAACAACAGTAATACAGCCAATAACAGTAATAAACTGAATAAAAGAATAAAAAGAATAACAAGAGCAAGCAATAAACCCAAGAACAAAAACCACTTAATTCCATCACCACCATCAACATCATCTACAACAACATTAAAAACAACAATATCAAACGTTTTAATCGGGAAAACCTCCAGAGCGGCTGTGAAAACGTTTTTTGTAATTACGAAGTCAGCTAATAACATTCAGGCATGGGGGGAGGGAGGGGAGGAAGGAGGAAGGGGAGGAGGGAGGTAAGGGAAGGGCAATGATCGGATATCGGCTTGTAATTTAATCATTTCAGTTACTGGTTTCAAAGCAAAATGCGAATGACTCATGAAATAGCTCCGGGGTCGACTGACTTTTTTGATCTGCCATTATCAGCGCCGTCATTATCATCATTAGTGT
>NC_089793.1:43036951-43071951 GCF_040412425.1 Macrobrachium rosenbergii | reverse complement strand
TCACCCTTATGTTTTTTTTTTTTAATTCCGTGGGGGGGGAGGGGAATTATGCTTCAAATATCGGCCGGTTTCAAACATAATGTAAATGTTCATTAATAAGGCATGTAAAACAGACTATAGCATTCATCATTTTGATTTATTATCATTGTCGTTAACATCATGGTTACTGTTGCTCTCAAAATGAAGCTCTTATTAAAAAAAGTACACTATGTATGTTTGATCTGTTATCAATAATCAGACCTTTATCAATCCTAGAAAAGCTGTTTCCGGTGACAGCTTCATTCCCGCAACGGCCAAGGTTTAGAGTCTAGTCGTTTAATTTAATCTTTCGGCTATCAAATGGCAAGATTCAAATTTTCTTTCTAAAGTTCCAATTTGGCGTGAACTACTGTAGATAAATTAAGTTACAAAAACCTACTTTAATGAATTATATCTTACATTATTTTTTCTAACCATCGAGGATTTCGCTTTTTACGAGTTCCGATAATTTATGAATCTTTACTTAGGCAACACTTTACGTTTTCTTAGGAAAAATGGGAAACTTCAGCATTCAGTTGCTTCCTAAGTAAGTCTAACTGCTCTAATTCCATGTGTGTGTGTGTGTGTGTGTGTGTGTGTGTGTGTGTGTGTGTGTGTGTGTGTGTGTGTGTGTGTGAGAGAGAGAGAGAGAGAGAGAGAGAGAGAGAGAGAGAGAGAGATCCTCTCGCATAGCTGGCTAAATCCAAAACCATTCCCGTACACCAGAAACATATGTCCCTTTTTCGTGAGAAGATCTGATGGTGTCCACCGCTGGTCGTTTATATAAATTCCGCTCTACTCTACATCTGCTGATTCGGGTACACGCTATGGCTAATGACATCTAGTCACGCGTAGCACCAAAGGTTAGAAACGCCTTTTCACTTCACACGTGAGATAATTGATCCAAAAAGTTCGAGACGCGAACTTTGGGGCATTTAATAAATCTGAGGGATCGGCTTTTTAAGCTTGTTAAGACTTGCGGTATCCCGGGCCCTTTAAAAGGCGTTTTCTTTATTTTCCAGTTTTCATTTTTTGTAGTCTGAAATTCAACATGACCTTCACGTACTTTGTCAGAAATACTGAAGAATGCTATTAAACTTTGGGATTGCTTTTTTATTAATCTTGTTGCCCTTTTTTCCCTTTTCTCGGGACTCTTAGATATGATTTTTAAAAATTCCGAGTTAGTTTTATATTTGTTATTCTTACATGCTTAAATAACGTATAACATATGTTGGAAATATTGAAGAATATATTTTTTTAAAATCTCAAGAGTTCGGATTTCTCGAACCCTTTGAGTGCTCTTGATCCAAGTTTTACATGATTTTTTAATCGTAGTCTGAAAGTTTTTAAAAATTTTCCTCTCGATAATAGTGATGTATTCAGACAGTCGGTGAATGGTGCTTGAATATAAATAAGTCAGAAATGAAAAAAATATGGAAATGTGTGAAAAGATGAAATCAATAGAGACGAGAAAAAGGCAAAACCAGAAAAGGAGTATATTCTCCTATTTTGAAGCACACGCACCTTGCATTAGGATTTCACAACTACAACACTAGTGTCACATAAAGCTTCGAAAAAAAGCTAAATGAAGATGATACAAAAAAAAATAACGAGCACGAAGGCAATGTACAGGTACAAATGCCAAATATTTGAAAAACAAAAAAACTGCTAAACAAAACATATAAGGAACATTTAAAACACCCAAATGATGTTAAAATATATAAAATATGAAAACAAGTCAAAGCAACTGACCCACAAAAAATCTATATATATAAATATATATATATATATATATATATATATATATATATATATATATATATATATATATATATATATATATATATATAAACTAAAAGCTATAAAGGAATGGCAATACTTTAAAGAATCTTATTGGCCTACGACCTACAAATCTTATACATGCTTACCACAGCATCACGGGCGGATCCCAACAGCAAAGCTTCTGACTCCCAGCACGAGGCCTATTGTTTCAGAGGCCTTCAAAAGTCCAATCCGTTAATCGCAGACAAAACAACGACGCTGCTGAAGCCAAAGCTCTGAGTCCCAGAGGTTTTACCGTGACGTCATCGCCAAGGCTCATCCCGGGGCTTTGGTGGATGTTTTAGTTTCATTGGGACCAAATGTTGAAGAGGCAGTGGAAATTACAAGAAATATAAAGAAAACAAGTGAACTGGGTTTCAGTGGGCCAAAGATTTTCCTCTTTTATTAATAATAATGCTAATAATCACTTGTGCTTCGACAAAACGTCATTCTTTTATAATGATAATAATGGAGAAGCAAATCCACAGTTATGTATATGTACATATATTTAAAGATAAAACAGCATAGATAGCTTTCGGGAACTTGTTCGGTGGCCCTTTTCGAGATAGAAAAGGGGAACCGAACAAGTTCCCGAAAGTTATCTATGCTGTTTTATCTTTAAATATATGTACATATACATAACTGTGGATTTGGATTTGCTTCTCCATTTTAAGACTAATGCTACTATGAGTATTTTTTAAGGATAATAATAATAATTGGCTTTTCTCCTATAAGATAAATATTAAGGGAAATAAGATTTTCAGACATGGTGGTAATAATAATAATAATAATAATAATAATAATAATAATAATAATAATAATAATAATAATAATAATAATAATTTCTTCTCGAAGTTATACAATATTTATATATCGTTGTTTCATATAATTCTACCCGGAATCACATTACGCATGTGTGCTGTTCGTTTTACAAAATACAACGATCAACATCCAAAAACTGTGGGAAAGCAGAGAGAGAGAGAGAGAGAGAGAGAGAGCTAACAGGTGACAGCGTCTTCATGAAGGTATACCCTCGGCTTTTAAGATTTGAGTCATGACACTTGTACACTCCTCTTGCGGTGGTCCGGATCATGTAGATTTAAAAACAGCTGATGACTTCTGTTGTTTATTATTTTTTTTTTTATTTTCGCACTATTAGGTCATCGTTCTCCTAAAAACTTTATTCATAAGTATGTAGCTATTCTTATTTCTACAAAACATGACATTTATTTCTAATTTATATTTATTTACGTAAACTTTGCTTGTAAACGTCTATATTTTAATTTCGGCCAAAAAAAGGTCAATTACCTATCTACTTCCGGATTTATTTACAAATAAAATTCACTGCCAGCAAGATAATAATGACTATTGATTAAGAAAATGTTTGGACTGTGTACGAACTTGTAAAGCTCATTTAAAATTCTGTGGAAGAATTACTTAATCAAGTTCCTCAATAGAACTTTCCAATTTCGGAAGCTTTCTCAAGTTTCTATGTAAAATTCCCTTAAGTCAGAAAATCAGGTAAGCGTGAACACATAAGGCAGCCCACATTGTCAGTCTTTAACCTTCTTAGCACTTGAAATATTTTCAACTAAGAATGAAATTCATCCTTCCAACTTTCAGGATACTTCTATAAATTCATTCGTTGGTCACTTTAAGATTAAAAAATATTTATCGAAAATACTAACAAATTAAAAATGTAACCTAATTCTTTGAACTTAATTATACTTCGCTAATTTTGTCCCGTAACTTCACTGTGTGATGCAGTAAATTAAATTTGTTATTGAAATTTCCATCCTGATAAAAAAAAAAAAAAAGAATTTCACGCTACATGTGAAGAGATGCACGTGAGCGTGTTATTGCGTCTGCATTTATGTGGTGATCATGGTTGCTAAACAAGAGATGGATCATCCCCTCAAAGACTCATTATATCATTAGCTATATGAACTGTGGAAACGGCAGCACGATTCCAACAATTCGTCTTTTTGTCTTACAGTTAACCAACAGGAAAGCGGTTACTGCAGAATACAGGATTTTTTCCATTATTTTCCGGGTTTCCCTTTTCTCAGTTTAAACTACTCGCTCTCATTCTCGAACAGACAAAATGAATAGCTCTGATAGGCCGGCTTGTGTTACTTTTCAGTATTTTTCAAAGAGGACAGACGAGATTGCCAACCTAGCACTTGAAAAGAAGATGGAAAATAACATGAAGCAGGAAGCACGGAAATAAGGAGAGAATTTCCAAAGCCTGGTAGGATATGGGAAGTAACGGTCACCGAACTGCGGAATCTTGAGATTGCTACCTGATCAGACGACATTCATTCTTTCTTTGGATCCTTCAAAATATGATACAGAGCCTGAGACACACAGACTCCAACTTACATTCCAAATATCGAATATTTTAAACATGTCAATAACGTCAAAACCACCAACGAACATTTTTTTTACGTGATGCCACGAACATTAAAAATTAAGGGTAGGACCTGTTCCGGCATTCGGAATGGGAATCCGGGAATGAGAAAAAGGGAGGATGCCAGGAATAAATTATCGCATTCGCCAGGAACAATCCCATTCCTAGGAGACCTGCAGCAGAGTCCCTTTTTCGTTGTCATAGTGAAACCTCGATTAATCTCAGTTGAAGGAGGTGCCCTTTGCCAAAGCAGGAGTCCTCTCTCTCTCTCTCTCTCTCTCTCTCTCTCTCTCTCTCTCTCTCTCTCTCTCTCTCTCTCTCTCTCCGCGGGTCAATGGTTTTTTAGAGCACTGAAATCCAACTCTGACTGCTTCTCCTTTCGATATGGTCACATAATACGAGCGACGCATTATCATTAACAGTAGCAGTAGGAAATAAACTATAAACTATAATTATCAAACGCATCAGGCACTTACACCTTTTCAGTAAAATAAATGTTTTCTTCAAGAAAAGGAGAAAAAAAGTACATAACCAATAATTTTGAAACATTATAATATTGCTGAAATTGAAAGCTTTATTCTGACTTCTATACAGACTCCAGATAAAAATGTTACTTTCGAATTCATAACGTTAATTTCACTTAAGATAAAAAAATTCATTTATCTAGAAAGGGAAGATTATAACAGGTCATTCAATGAAGAAAAATATGACAAAGTAGTTTGCTGTAAAAACAAACACGAAAAATCTAAAGTATCAGAACTGACAAAAGGAACAATAGCAATTACCCTTTATGAGAAAGAAAAGAATAAAATATTCCTCCTTAGAATACCAAAGAATCAATAGAACGATCCATAAGCAAGCATGCCTTTACCTTAACAATAGAGCCTCTGATAAAATAAGAGTTCTCTTCATGCGATCAACAAGACCAAAAAAGGAAGGAGACGTCGATGAACCTCAATGGAATCTATTTCATAATCACGGCTGTCTGTCTGTCTGTCTATCCGCTGTTGCAAATGAATTCCTTTTGCACGTATTGGTGATCTCTCTCTCTCTCTCTCTCTCTCTCTCTCTCTCTCTCTCTCTCTCTCTCGCTTCATTACTGAGCAGTCACTCTATTTTCCTATTTATTGACTCTCGTCTTCTTTTACTTATTGTTGACTGTTTCCCACTCTCATTTTCTATCATATTTATCGACCTCTCTCTCTCTCTCTCTCTCTCTCTCTCTCTCTCTCTCTCTCTCTCTCTCTCTCTCTCTCAGAAAGCCGGCGACACCACTTCAACAATTCCATGAAAATGCAATGAGAGTGCCAACTGGATAACAGTGCCAATATATGATCTCTAATTCAACGATTCTGTTAACTGGCCTCCTTTCTCATCGGTGACTGGGAGATGGGGGTTGGGGGATGAAGAAGGTGCGGGAAGTGTGCAACTGCTATCCACGTGTCCCGTCATTGTTTGAAGCGATAGCGCTGGATATCGCTCGTAAATGGATTGCCAGTTTGAGGTTCGATGCGACGCGTACTCCGACAGAAGTTATTGTTATTGACCGTTACTGTTATCAAGGGTCTGGCGTCCTCTGCTGTTGTTGTTCTCGTTGCTGTTGTTGTTGTTATTATTAGATTAAGCTGGCATTGTGGGTACACAGGCTTTTCCATTCAAAATTTAAGAGCGCGGGTTGAGGGCCGTCAATGAAAACCGAGATGAAGTACACGACAATGAGAAGACGCTGATGGGATTTGTGTTCATTCAAAAAACGACATTTTCAATTAAATGAATTCCAGAATAATGAATTATCAATTTCAAAAGCTATAAATTTATCTATTTATTTATTTATCTGTTTATTTATTTTTTGTGTAATTGATTTCACGTGAAAGAACAAACTGGTTAGAACTGAATCAAGTGTATTGGACTGTGCCAAACTAAGGGGCTATGTAGCTCAAGGGAAACAGTTAGTAGGAGACTGAGGATATGGCAAATTACTGTGGTAGCGCAGAAAAGAATGAATAATGATACATGTATTTAAAACGCAAATATTAAATGACGCCCAGTTTTTTAAACAGAGCACTTAACTGTGCATGCTAGCAACACCACCAAACGTCTGGAAGTGAGTTAAGTCTATTATCCAATAAGGATAATAACCTGTCTATCACCTAATCGTTTAACAACCATTGTAAATAATGATGAATGTACTGCGAAGTTAAGCTATCTATCCATCTCATATCAATAAAGATAACAAAAGTTCTTTAAAGTAATGGAGAAAGTTATGCAATCCTAATAACCTCACCTATCAGCCATCAGCCACTCTCTCTCTCTCTCTCTCTCTCTCTCTCTCTCTCTCTCTCTCTCTCCCAACTCTGCTGATGATGGCTGGAGGGGGTTTCATCATAAACTTCATCACCCATCAGGATATAATGGATCTTTCGCCCTCTTATGGATGCAATCAGAGACCGCTCTTATATCAATGATTCCGTGTACGGAGAGAGAGAGAGAGAGAGAGAGAGAGAGAGAGAGAGAGAGAGAGAGAGAGAGAGACTACCATTTGTTAAGAATTATTCATCATCGTTCCTAGCATTATTTTATGCAATGTACTGTTTACATAGAAATCAGCTGATCGGTTTTCTGAATCAAGTCGTCGATACACACACACACACACAGAGAGAGAGAGAGAGAGAGAGAGAGAGAGAGAGAGAGAGAGAGAGAACCAAACCTAGACTATTCTTCTCCCCCCATGACTAAAAATCAGGACAATAATGCTTCAATGACTGTATATTGTACAGTGTATTTACTTAAACCCCCTGAATCGCTGAGAGCGAGATTCATTGACTGGTTTGACATTACAAACTGACGTCAGAAACAGAAAGAAAGTGTGCGTGCGTGAAGGTGTGTGTGTGTGTGTGTGTGTGTGTGTGTGTGTGTGTGAGTTAGAGAGAAAATGAGTGCGAGAGACGGGTAGTATAAGGGTTAAGTCGATAACGCAAACTATGAAGGACCTCTCTCACACATCACAGTTGAAGATCTGGTTGTAAAAGTAGGAGGTAACGGGCAGAGGGGAAGGGTTTTGGGGGGACAGTGAGCACCACAAGAGATAGTTGGAGTGAGGCTATAGGAACACGGAATAGAGAACTGAAGGTGGGGGGGGGGCCGTACATAAAAAATCGTGCTACATGAGTTTTGGGAACAGCCAAATTAAACCACATCAGGGAGGATAGCCTAAGGGAGTCCTTGTATATGAGGGAGAGTATGTGAGTGTTTTGACCATTCGTGAGTATATAAAACAGATACGAAATTTTACAGGAAATAACGCTTTGCCGGGATAATTATCAGAACAAACTTATGAGGCTAGTTAATACGGCTTGTGCCCTTGATCGACCCGACCACCAAGGCGAGAATTGCCCTGGGCCAAGTGGTACCCAGTGTGCTTTAAAGGGTTGGAAGGGGAAGGGGGGAAGGGGACGTCTTCAATACTAATATATTCCGGAGAGGAATTACGAGGACGTTTCATCTAAAGGATGCTTGAAAGACTGATTACTTTTCCGATTCACATACTCAATAATAATCTACGCATCAAAGTCCTAATGTGGACATTAAAGTTCTGATCTGAACATCAAACAATCCAGCTTAAGACACCAAAAGTTCTAATTTAAATACCTTAAATTCTGATGTTCGAGAGTGAACATTAAGTTATTAGTAAGTCAAAAATTCCTAGCTTGAATCAAAAGTTCTAATGCGGATATCAGAAGTCCTAATTTGGGCAGTACAGTTCTCATATGGAGAACAAACGTTTCCTTGGGACTAACAATTATAACTTAGTTGTCAAAGTTATAATTTAGACATTAAAATGCCTCATCTGCACATCAATTTCCTAACTCTTAAATGTTAAAATTTCTAATCTGGACATCAGTTTTAATTTGGAAATAAACAGTGTTCATCAGCACCCAAAGGTTCAAGTTTAGACACTGAACGTCCTAATTTGGAGTGTGCAGAGTGACGTTCTAATATAGCCATAAGGTGCAGTTTTAACGTTGCAGTCTGCATTTGGCTATTAAAATGCAATTTGGACATAAACTGTAACATGGTGAGTTACATGGCTTGTCTGTGACCAAGTGCATAAACAACAGTGATATATTTATGATTTTGTAATGCAGTGTTTGCAAATACCGATAAAATTACATGACAAACACATTCAACTACTGTAATAGCAATTTTCTCTCTCTCAAAGTTTCCTGCAACTTTAATCTGCCTCACTCCTCCATGAAAAACAAATTAGAATAAACCAAAGGCAATAAAGTTCGACTACTGTAAACATAAAGATTAATGTCAACAGAGGAAACAATGATGAGACTACTTTTATAAAAACCGAGACTACTGTCAACAGAAAATAAAAACAAATATAAAAAGGAGACTACTGACGGTCCAGCCAGCCAGGCTCGGGCCAACACCTAAAGCCCTGGATGGCAGTTTCGACCGCCCCTTAACATGTCTCAGCCTCCTTTCCATTGTTAGCGATTTAACGCTACGTATAGCGGACTTAGCAGCGGCAGCATCACTTGTACACAATCCAAGAGGTGTGAACAGGCTGCGAGACAGCGTTCGGAGATAATGGAGGGTAAATGAAATGAATGGCGGAGAGGGAAAGAGATGAATAAAGGACAGATGGTTCAGTGGAAAAGGAGAAGTACGGGAAACTAATGTAAAACTAAGTGCGGAATGAATGTAATTAAAGTGTCAGTGTCGAAAGTAAAATGAAGAAGGAATTAGAAGTGACAGACAACGGATATCATTCTCTAATCTGGGAGCATTACTGAACCTGAATGGAATGATCTCTTCGCTATGAATTTCAATGCCCAGGCGTGTAAGAAAGTCTCGCCTTGTTTATGTTTGTATGTATGTATGTACTGTATGTTTAACAAACAGCGACACAACGCTATCAACTGATCACGAAAAAAGTTAATCATGATTATTTACAGCACATATCAAACAGGAATCATATACAAGAGGTCACTCATGGAGATTTTAAACTCAACCATTCACTAATAGGACGCACGCACGTATCCACACCTAATCATACCCTCCTCTCTCTCTCTCTCCAACTTGCACATACACTTACTGAAAAATCTTTAGGATCTGATTAACTATCATTCCCACGTATGGATTATATTGAATTAATTCTAATTATGTTGGTCTCTTAGAATTTCTAGTTTATGTCCACGAGCCTATGCGTGAATGGACTGCCTAAGCATTTAGGTGAACAAGTAAAATAACACCATTCACACACGATTTTATTAGTTTTGAAAATGGGTGTACAATAGAATAACAATGACTCTTAAGGGCAGGCAGGCATACATACATACATATATATATGTTACAGAGAGAGAGAGAGAGAGAGAGAGAGAGAGAGAGAGAGAGAGAGAGATTCATAAAAACATATGTATGAATCAATCATAGAGACGCGTGAACTCGGGAATGTGAGTCACAGAGAGAGAGAGAGAGAGAGAGAGAGAGAGAGAGAGAGAGAGAGAGAAGTGGTAGTGTTGATCTAGCACCAAAGACAAAACAAAAGTTTAATGGCTTTCCAAACGGGTTTCGTTGCCGGACAGAGACAAGCAAAGATCATCATTTAGAGCACAAGGGAAACGTGAAAGGTTACCAAACCATTTCCGTCGCTGCTAAGAAGGCGTGGGATGGTGAGCATAAAATAGTGAACAGAAAATGGTGAACAGTGTACCAGGTGAGAGGGGGTGAACCGTGACGTCACGGTTGTTACCAGAAACAAACACTATAAAAGGGAGAAAGAACAAGGAGTAGGAGTAACAGTAAGAGAAAGAACATTCATGCATAGAGATTGTCAGAGCAGACGGCGTACGGTGAGTGTGCAGGTGTTTCCCATGTCGCAGTAACCGGACTTAGAATTTTTACAACTCTCCCGTACTTAGTATTTCAAGTCCAAGTTTGGACTTTGCGAATTTCTGTCTCGAGTCCAGCCGACTTCCCTAAGAAGCAGCAAATAACCCCAAGTGGAACATTTATACTTAAAAGGGGATAAACACGAAAAACCCCACGTTGTTGTTTACGTCAAGAACCAAGAATATTTGTCTTTAAGAGAAACCAACTTGTTCCTGAACAATAAAAGCCAAACGCCTCCTCGGTTAGCTATCTCAGTCTAGGCGAAGCCTAGAAAAAATAAATACACACATATATATATATATATATATATATATATATATATATATATATATATATATATATATATATGTATGTATATGTATGTATGTATGTACATATGTATACAGACACACACACACACACACACACACACACATATATATATATATATATATATATACATATATACACACATACATACTTATACGGTCCTTAACTTCTGAATCATGGATGAATCCCCTTGTCGCTTCAAGTACATACAATGAAGGCTCAAGACCTGCAAGTCGAATCCCTGAACATGCACAGATTCATTCACCAATACCTTGCAAGCATTATCCCGCTTCCTGGCTGTTGACGCCCTTCCTTTCCAATACCTATTTCCTTTAATTCATGTATACATATACATATACATATACATATGTATGCATGTATATATTCTGGGAGAGAGAGAGAGAGAGAGAGAGAGAGAGAGAGAGAGAGAGAGACTCCTTCAATTGGAAATGGGTTCATTGCTCATTCCACAACAACAAGCTTTTATTACACAAATATCGGTCGTCTGGCTGGGTCAGGGGAGGCAACGCAGGAGTATCATTCAATAAGGCTCCTAATCAACCGTTATCGTTGGGGGAGGGGGAGAAGGGGGAGGAAAGAAGCGGGAAAGAGGGGACGATTTTCACGGAGTATAATAAACACGATATTTGAGCACATTTCTGCTTTGAGAGATGAATGAGATTATGTGCAGCATTCCAAGTAAGAATAACACTGCTATTTCTACTGCGGATGGTATTACTATCCTCTTGAACACTATTTACTATTATAATTATTAAATGTTACACTTACGAATTAGAAATGAGAAAAACACCAAAGAAAACGAACAAAAAAATACTATATTAAGAAACACAAACACAAGACAGAATATCAACAGAAATAACCAGTCACCTGTCTCTAACTGTAATGATTCTCTCTCTCTCTCTCTCTCTCTCTCTCTCTCTCTCTCTCTCTGGGAGAATGAAAGGCGTGGGATGGTAGGTATTGGGTTGAGAGAGGGACTTAGAAAGGACGAATGCAATCCGTTTAAAAAGGTGCTTGGTGACAGAGTTGGGGTACCCGACCTGCTCTTTCATTCTCTCTATCACGACCCATTCTTATTCGCCTTCAACTTTCCTCTATCTCTTACGGACAATCACAATCATTGTCGAAGCTCTGCCAGCATTTCAAATTCTCTCTCTCTTTCTCTCAAATGAGTTCTGGCTCAAGCCACCAAGGCAATAGGAGACGGAGATGGTGAGGCCCTCTTCTTTATTGATGGCTGTGAAGGCCAGAGAGAGAGAGAGAGAGAGAGAGAGAGAGAGAGAGAGAGAGAGAAGAGAGCAGACTGATGAAGACATGCACACAGACCTAGTACAAGCAAAACAGATATTTAATGGATATAAAAAATTTTAATACACACCCCCTCCATGACGGCATTTGTTGACTAAGCATCGGAGCACACTTTCTGCTTCTGTTTTCCTTTACTCCATCAGTTGGCAATGGGTCCATCGCTTTCCGCTAAGTTAAGCCCTACTCCTTCTCATCTCTTTTTTTTTTCTTGTTCTTTTCGAGCCTGAGCAGTATAGAGATAGTGATTCTCGCTTTAAACGTCGAGGCCTCAGGCCCGAACCAGTCATGAGAGAGCATAAAATAAAGGATAAAAGTAACAGATTTACACATAATGCTTCTGATCGCATACCTCCGCCAGCGCCAAACGACCATAATCGCATATTTTCTTCCATCAGAAAAGAACAGATGTCGAGATCCAAACGAAATCTTTCGGGTTAAGAGGAGACTCAACATGCAGTCAGGCATTCCTTGCAGTTGTAAGAATGTTTCGCCAAAATCGACTATAATCGTGCGTAGGGTTTGGAAGCAGGAATCTTGAACATTTTTAACAAGCCTGAGAAATCCAGCCGAGGCTACTCTTGCCCCCTAGAAGTTACATTTCTATCTCTCCCAAAATATGGCCACTTGTTGCCAGACACGAAGACAGTTTTTTAAAATATTTATTTATAACCTCTTGCATAATGCTGCTAACAAACAGACAAACAATTAAACTAAATAAAAAAATAACGTTCTTGGCACAGTTAAAACTGAACGACACAAAACGATGAAAAAGTAATACATATATATATATATATATATATATATATATATATATATATATATATATATATATATATATATATATATATATATATCAAAAATCACCATACAACTAGAACACAGAATGGAGAACAAGCTGACAAAGAAAAGGTAGAGTAAGAATACTGGAGAAAGAATAGAAAGGAATCTTGAGATGGATTTCATATCATAGGATAGAGCTGCGTTTTCCTCCGTAGGAAGGGTGGAGGAGGAGGAGGAGGAGGAGGAGGAAAGTAAAAACTTGTTTGGGGAAAGGGAAAAGGAAGGGGGAAGCGCGGGTTGGAAAAGGGGATAGAAAGTGGATGGTGATGATGTGATGGAGGGGTAGGGGAAGTTCCGGAAGGATAGGGAGGAAATGGGAGGCCCAGTGGGTCTTCTTCTTCTTCTTCTTCTTCTTCTTCCTCTTCTTCTTCTTCTTCTTCTTCATCTAGGTATTGGCGGTCGGGCAGCACATACACACGATCACTTATCTGTCTCGACTCGGTGCAGTGATTGGTCCCCCTGAGCCACATGTAAACATTTCCAACAACGTATGAGGAGGAGGAAGAGGAGCACCCACCCCTGGATTTTACTCTCTCTCCCTCTCTCTCTCTCTCTCTCTCTCTCTCTCTCTCTCTCTCTCTCTCTCTCTCTCATTTTTGTTTCTGTTTACAGTTTCTATTGAGTGTGGTATCGCTATGACCACCCTCACACAACCACACGCACATATACATTTACATATACATATACATAAATGTGTAGTCTTTTCCGTTCTGTAAAACCATCTCAAAAATAATACTGTTTTCTTGTATGTGAATGACGAGGGTTTATGAAAGTAAAGGAAAGACAAAAGGAAAAAAGTGTCTATTGATCTATATAGATGAGGTTTGGTATTAGAATGGAACATCGTGATAAACAACCACATGTAAACCGCATGTGCTTGCGTCACTTACAGCATGCGCACATACACAAACACACACACACACACAGAGAGAGAGAGAGAGAGAGAGAGAGAGAGAGTTAACTCAATCTGTGCCTGTACTCACCGCAGAGTTATGCAAGCAAAGCTCTGTACCGGGGTATCATGGTTCACTGGGACTGAATATGGAATATGGAAATTTGAACAAGATGTCGGTGGAAGCGCTCTAACTCACACACACGTATACATACTAGCGCACGCATGCACACACACACTGGAATCCTATTTCACAGGCAACACGGCAGCGCACGCGCGGCCACACACATGGAGATAGACGTCAACACAATATGGAGTGGTGCGTAAGGTTTCCAAGTTAATATTGTCTCTCTCTCTCTCTCTCTCTCTCTCTCTCTCTCTCTCTCTCTTGTAGATCTACCATGGAGATGGAAACGCCAAGCATTTACACGCTGGAGAGAGTGATTAGCGACGCCGGAGGGAAGAAGGGGGTCCTACCTTGGTTCCGTTTATGAGCTCTCGCGTCAAATAGGAGACTTTTGCATTGTTCTTAATTCCCAGCTAAGGCGAACAAAATCACAGCACTATCTTAACGAACTCAAGCAACGTTGGACCTTGTGTGTACTTGTGCGTATGACTATCCAGGGAGGTCAGAAGCTGCCGGCATAAAAACCACCAGAACTGCCATGGGGAGGAGTGAAGGAGCAACCTCATTCAGAAAAGACTTGCTATTTATCTATGTATATTTATCTATGTATATATATATATATATATATATATATATATACATATATATATATGTATATTATATATGTCTGTATATATATTATATATATATATATAATTATAATTTATACATATATATATATATATATATATATATATATATATATATATATATATATATATAAAGTGGATAAGTATATTTAAAGGCCTTACTATAATTTTGAGCCATTTAAGAAGGTAAAAACCCTAAATATCATCAAAGAGGAAGAAAAGGCGAAAATCAAATCACTTTTGCACATGACGGTAATAAACTGCAAATATACTTGAAACTGAATGATGTTTATCACGGATCTAACTTTCGAGGGAAACTGCTCTTGTTAAACGCATGGATTACGGTCCTATAGAATTTACCGCTTCTGTACTCACTCACGAATAGCCTGAGAAATAACTATTCCATTACAGCCAGTTCCAATTGAATGCTTTGCGATAAGAGTGGTAGTGAATAGAAACGACTTATATAATGGTGTTCATACTAACGTCACAAAAAATAAGTACAACTAACACCAGTAAAATAACAACATTAATGACGAGAACTAAACGAGAATTAAATGTAATATGTAACAAATAAGAGTACCTGAGCTTGATTAAAATAATACTGCGGGAGTGCGACCGCAAAAGTCAATATAAGCAATAATTGAGGTATGAAAAGCAATTAAACCATAAATTTTAAAAGAAGAACAAAAAAGAAAATAGCCCTACGATATTTTGAAAGTAAGTCATATGAAAAACTTTATTTGCTAAATAAAGCTTTAGAAGACGGCGTTAAAGGCAAGTGTACAAGATAAAGACCAGGTATTAAAATATGTCAACGGTAAATAAGAAGAGAACAAAAAAACTTCAAACAAAAGATTTCCTTCAGAAAGGATTTCTCAAGTTTCCACTAAGATGGATAAGAAGAGCGTAGAGAAACTCAAACGGAAAATACTTAAACGAAATCAAAGGATAATGGGAAAGGTTTAGGAGCAATTTATGAAAAAAATAGTAAGAGAAGAAAATAACTAAGAGAGGTAGAGGAAGAAATGACAGTGCCGCAGAAAGAGGAAGAAAAGAAAGTGTCGAAGAAGATGAATGGATGAAAAGGACAGTGCAAAAGTGAGAAAATCTCTGAGGAGGATGAGAAGAACAAAAAAATTTTTATGTGAATGAGAAGCGGGTGAGATAAGAGGAGAGGTGAAATGGAAAAGTTCAAGGAGAATAGGAAACCTAAAAAAAGCAGAAAATGGGGAAAATACTGTGAGAAAATGAGGAAAAGGAGGTGAGGAGGAGGAGGAGGAAAGTGAATGAGACAATTAAATCAAGAGAAACGGAAATTGCCTGGAGAGAAGAAATGAAGAAAGAATTAGGAAACGAAAACAAAAGAGAAGAGAAATCTTTGAAGATAATGAATAACAAGAGAAAAACAGACCCTCAAAAGCAGGAGGCGGCGGAGGAGGAAGAGGAGGAACGAACAGGAGAGGATGCCCTGAGGAGAGCCAGAGAAGGAATACATATTGTTGGATGGTGTGGAGGGGAGGGGGAATGAAGAGAGAGAAGAAAAGGGAAAAAAGTGGGCAGAACTGATTTACATATCTTGGGAGGCCACAAATCTTGTCTTGTTTATGTTAGAAACTGTAATCTTCTCCTTTCCCCTCACAGCCTGTAGACCTCCTATCCATAGCTTAGCGCTCTCTCTCTCTCTCTCTCTCTCTCTCTCTCTCTCTCTCTCTCTCTCTCTCGTAATATAGTGTCTCTCTAAAAGGAGAGACACCATATCACGAATGAAACTTGAATCACCTACCTATACATAACTCTGAAAGTAATTCCATTCTTTACATCTGTTCTCAGGCCAACATTTTTTTTAATCTGCACAAGCCTTGAGAGATAAAAATAAATCAAAGGTGTAAATAAATATAACATGCCTGGAAGCGAAACACTACTGAATATGAAGGAAAATCAAAATGGTTAAACTCATCCATAGATTAGGCTTTAAGCTTATTACTATCCAAATATATATCTGCTATGAACAGTTACCATGAAATGTAGCAAAATGTGGCATTGTAAAAAAAGCCGATAAGATACACAGAAATATGCTAGTACAGGATTAAACATGAGAAGACAAATATACAAATATTTACTCACGCATACATACATACATGTATATATCTATATATGATTATAATCACGTTTGTACGTGACGCATTTATCACACATTACCATAGGTGAAAAAACAAGAGGTACACCTGTCTATCTCTTATTTACATACATGTACACAACACACATATCACATATATATACATATATACATACATACACACATACACATATATATATATATATATATATATATATATATATATATATTACATATCTATCTTATATTTGTAAACTGCTTCAAGAGACTGGCATTAACACACAATCTGACCTTGCTAAACTCCTGGCGTTACTTTCAGCGTTCGAATTCATTTAAAATCTAAATGAATTCCACTTATATAAAATACTCGCGCGCAATTGCCTTATACCATGGAAAACCGGGAGAAATGAGAAATAAGAAACGAAAGAAAAAGGTACGCTACACTCTAAACTCTTAGGTTCCCCTCATATATGAAACTATAACTAAAACTTAAAAACTCCCGAAAGAGAGAATCCTTTGTGAGGGTGAAATTAACATGCGTCAACCAGAGTAGATTTCCATCCAGTCCTCCCTATGAACTCCTTCCACCCAGCTGAATAAGCTACAGTCGCTACAATTCTACATCTTCCCTCCCTTCACTCCCTTCCCTATCTCCCGCGATTAACCTCTACCTCCCTATCCCCATCCCCACCCTCTTTACTCCAGGAGATCGTGCACGCTAATCCCATAAGCAATTGAAACAAATCGCTGTGCTCTTTGTAGGCAATTCCAACTCAGCCTGCCTCTCCCTCCCGCCCTCCCCTCCTCCCTCCCTCCCATCTTACTCCACCTCTCATCCCTAACAAGAGGTGCCAGCCAAGGCCTCAAGGAATTCTCTCCCCACCCTACTTCTGGTGGGTTTATGCGTTTAGTATATAATATAGTATATATATATATATATATATATATATATATATATATATATATATATATATATATATATATACATATATATATATATATATATATATATATATATATATATATATATATAAATATACACATAATATATATAAATATATATATATAACACAGATAATTATCAGGATGCAATTAATTATCAGGATGCAATTATATATGTATATATATGCATAATATATTACATATACATATATATATATATATATATATATATATATATATATATATATATATATATATATATATATATATATATATAAATAGACTCACGTCAGGATCAGATAAATTATCAAGGTGGATGTATTTATTATAAATGGGCTATATATATATATATATTATATTCCCACACGTGATTGTGTGTTGATGATTTCTATCTTATTCCTCAGATATAATTCGGATACATGTTGTCTATTGGAACCATTGCTGGAGTCGGGAAGTTGAGTGCTGTGTGCAAGCAGTTAGCTTGCCCAGGTAATTCCTCAGTTGCTCTCAGGTTCCAACTTGTTTTTAGACTTGTATGGCAGTGGGTAACGCCCTTGCTCCCTTGTGGGTTCGATCCCGACGAAAATTTATTTCTATTACGTGATTGTGTAATATTTCTATTTTTATAGGATGCTATATATATATATATATATATATAGTATATGGTAGTTTCAAATAGACACTAGATATATTATTTATATATACACTATATATATATATATATATATATATATATATATATATATATATATATGCATATGCTATTTAATGTGTGTATTCTCTCTCTATAATTGTTGCGTTTGCAGTCGCTCTCTCCTTTGTATTGCGTTTGGGTAAGAAAATATATATTTATAGTAAATCTGTGAGTGTAATATTCATTTTTGTGGATGTATCTGCATATATATATATATATAGTATATATATATATACACTATTATATAATATATATATATATATCTGGCTATATATTTAATATAAACTGCATATATATATAGATATGATATATCCACAAAAATGAATATATACATACTCACAGATGTATATATATAAATGTACAAAGGATAGAGTATATATATATATATATAAACAAAAGTGTGAGGCTCATATGCTCTGAGAGAGCAGATGAGAGAGAGAGAGAGAGAGAGAGAGAAATATTAGAGAGAAGATATTCTATATAAACAAATATATAGATATATATATATAGATAGATTTATAGATATATATAGTATATATATATATATATATATGTATATATATATATATATATATATATATATATATATGAACACATACATACATATATTTTACTATATTTACATCCTGATAATTATTTATTTGAAACTACCATAACCAACCTTAATGGTAGTTTAAAGCTTTTACTATCTTCATTGCAAATGCTTCGCGACATTCTGTTTTCACACTTCACTCTTTTTTCTTTCTCCCTCTATCGCTCTCTCTCTCAATAAATATATCCCTCTCTCTCTCTAGCTTTCAATGTACATTACCCTCATTCCCAATTACATCGCTCTCTCTCCCCCCGCCTCCCAACTCTCTCTCTCTCTCACACACACACAGTTCATTTAAGGAATCCCATCCACTTTATTCTTCTCCTTCTTCACTCCCTCCTTCCCCCATCACCTCTCTTCTGAAGACCTTTTACAAGGAAGAATCCAGCAGGTCTGCCTCGTCGAGAGAGAGAGAGAGAGAGAGAGAAGAGAGAGAGAACAGTGTGTGTTCCGTGCGAGAAAAATTGAGTAGAAAATGACTGAGCCTCGAGGGCAACGGTGGGGAAAAATGGCGAGTCGGCAGGGCCAAAACAAGCCTTTCAGAAGGCCTTAATAGCTTGTCTGGGGCGGGAATCACGCCGAAGGAGGCGATGACGGCAGAGGGAGGAGGAAAGGGGGAGAGAAGAGGAGAGGAAGGAGGAGTCTGTGGGGACAAGAAGAACATGATGGTGACGGAAGGGAGACTAATGGGATGATGATGATAATGATGAGAGAGAGAGAGAGAGAGAGAGAGAGAGAGAGAGAGAGAGAGAGACTAATTTCTTGAATGTCTATCGTGGGCGAGAATCTTAAATCTGTGCAGCATTGCAGGCAAACTTTCAATACTTTTTTTTGTCTTCGTTAGGCTTATAAATAAAAACATTGAATCGAATTTAATAATCTTGATGGTAAAATACGAATACGGGAAATACCAGGTATAAGGACTCCAATAAATAGATGCTCCTTTTTCTTATCCGTCCGTCCCAGAGCACACTTCCATGAGAGCAATAACTGAAGCCCAACCACTTACCCGACGGTAAACCTCGAGCCGGGAGACTAAGATCTATCATTAACTCATCGAGTCCCACGTCTCGACCACACAAACTTCCCTTTTCCAATAGACCTCGTTGCCTATTAACAGACACATCCTGTTTTCTAGTCGTTTCTTCCTGCCATGTCCACCATCTCGCGTCTTAGAAAGAGCACATCGTATCACATCCACTGATACCTTTCTCATGAATTATTTATGCTATGCGTGTAGTATAGCATATATATATATATATATATATATATATATATATATATATATATATATATATATATATATATATATATATGTGTGTGTGTGTGTGTGTTTGTTTGTCTATACTTTGACTGTTGAATAAAAGTATATTATTCTTGATAAAATACAACCAACCAACTGATCGCTTCCGCCATGCGACCAACCTAAAAAAAAAAAGTCGTAAAATACAATATTCAAACAAAATCACACCGGGGAAACCTATTAATACTCGACCCGACTCAAGGACAAAAACCACACAAAAAATACAACGAAACTGTTAGCAAAGTTCAAGGTGGTAAAAATGATGAGGGCCGGTATAGGAGAATGGTTGAGGAGGTGGATATGGCAGGGGGGTGGGTTGCGGACAGGCTAGATTGTGGATGCCAAACTTGTCTATAATCTTATAAAAGATCGTTTTTTTTCGCCATTCTGTTATGTGAGAAGACGAGGACCATCTCCCAAAAGCATATTTAGATTTTACTGAAGAAATAAGATTTTTGTTACAGGGTGCGTGGAAATAAGATTAGTGAATAATCTCAAGGAACGAATGGATGCTTAAATGTTCCCTGTCTGAGTACCAGATTAATTTTTTAATATATTTCGTTGCTTTCAAAGGATGCCAAGACTTGCACTGTGATGGAAGATCTTCTTCTTCTTCTTCTTCTTCTTCTTCTTCTTCTTCTTCTTCTTCTTCTTCTTCTTCTTCTTCTTATTATTATTATTATTATTATTATTATTATTATTATTATTATTATTATTAGCAATGTTTGAGTGCAGCTGTTCAGTCCATCTTTTCATCTAAATGTGTTAACGTGCAATTCCTATATTGTATCCGAATAATGTTTGTTTATGACCTTGACCAGTATAAAGCATATTGTTATTACTGTTACTGTACAAGCAGCTTTACAATGACACCCACTAGAATACATTTGAACATTATGTTAGTATTATCATACTCAGTCACACGTAACAATCCGGGGACTAAATGATATTCTTAGCAATCTTCCACGGAACAGAAAACTCACATTCAGAGAGAGCACCATCTCCACTCAGGTAACAAAACTTATGTACGCGATCCCATTCAAGGATAAAAGACGAAAATGATCTATGTACAATAAATGACTAACTGTGATCTATGTACATTTCATCCATGTAAGAAATAAATAATAAACTAAAGAGGTTATATGCATAAATCGAGAATAGCTTACAATCTATGCAAGCAAGAAGAAACTAAAACGTCATCTTTAAAACCCCTAAGCTTTAGACAAACGATAAAAACTGTGAAGTAAAAAAGAAAAAAAAAGAAAGAAAATTAGGGAAAGCGGGGGTTGGGGGGTTGGAGCACGCCAGGAGTCAATAAACTGAGATCAATTTTCTCAGTGGCTGGAAAAGCTTGTTTGATTTAATTCGCTGACTGGGAGCATGGCGGGATGGAAACACCAAATAAATCTCGTTCTGGCAATAAACATCGCTCAGGAAGCATCTTCTTCATCATCTCCTTCTCCTCCTCCTCCTCGTACTCCTCCTTATCCTCCTCCTCTCCCTCCTTCATCTTTCTCATCTTCCAGATTCCAGATGGAACCTCCCTGATGTGCGGTATTCAATGTCAACATGATCATAGTTTCACAATTCCTCCTCCCCTTCCCCCCGTCTCTCTCTCTCTCTCTCTCTCTCTCTCTCTCTCTCTCTCTCTCTCTCTCTCTCTCTCTCTGCTGGAGATACCATAGGTTGTTAATAAACAGATATATTATTCATATTTGTACACGCAAATATAATTATTCATCTCCGTCTGGCTATCCGAGCCACCGTTAATGATAGATGTTATTAAATAGCAATGTCAGTCTTGGCCTTGTAAAACTATTAGCACTTCCTGCGACCTCTCTCTCTCTCTCTCTCTCTGTCTCTCTCACATACACACACACACATTAGATAACAATAGCGGCCTCAATACGGTGGGTGAACGCGTTGTGTTTCATTGTACCGTTTGCGTTTTGGTTGTGTTCGGTTTTTACTTCCAGTATTTAGTTTAGGATTCTTTACGGCTTCAGTCTGACTCATACAAAGGATTACTTTTTTTCTCTTATAAAACTTCAAGCAGAAACGTCAAATTTCATAGTATTGTTAAATAATAATGCAAAAACAATAGCCTAGCATGTGTAAAAGTGGGGCACGGTTCAATAAACTGCACCACATTCAGTTATGTTCAATAACACTATTCTGGGAAGACGAGAGAGAGAGAGAGAGAGAGAGAGATTCCCATAGCTACATACATTGATATGAAATACTTTGCTATACGGAAAGATATATTGATTAGGAAGAAGAAGAGGAAGAAGAAGAAGAAGAGAAGAAGAAGAAGAAGAAGAAGAAGAAGAAGAAGAGAGAGAGAGAGAGAGAGAGAGAGAGAGAGAGAGAGAAACTTACGTTTACGATTAAAAATAAAGATAACTCTGTATGAGAGAGAGAGAGAGAGAGAGAGAGAGAGACTTGCAGTTTACACAAAAATAAAAAAACTGCGAGAGAGAGAGAGAGAGAGAGAGAGAGAGAGAGAGAGAGAGAGAGAGGAGTAGCCCTGGGGCCTTCGCTAGCAATTTCCATAAAAGGAGGGGTTGTTAGGGGATATGGTGAATAATAGTTAGAGGGGAATACGAGGGGAAAAGGGCGAGGCCGGAGAGGGAGAAATAGATGCGTGTACCTTAAGGGAAGATAAAAGGAGGAGGAGGAGCAGGAGGAGGCGAAAAGAACTGGAAAGGGGAATAAAAGGGGGGGCAAAGGCAAACTCCGATAATAGAATGGAATGGTAAAAGGAAGAGGAGGAGGAGGAGGAGGTGTAATGGATGATAAAATCGAAGTGGAGAAAAACAGGATGAGTGAGAAAACCAACAATCATGAAGGCGCAACAGTTAATGTCACCACTACTAATAAAATTAATTAGGAATATGGTCATGAAGCAACAACAAGAGAAGAACAATAACAAATAATGATACCAATGAATTGGTGACAACAACATGAATATTAATAACAGTAGGACGAAACTGCAGTAAAATTATTGCAGTGATTTGATTGCGCAATATGGAAAAGAAGCGTGAAACTTGAAATGTCCTGTGGGTGAATTGAAAATTGAGCGCGCGCAGGCAGTGTGTGTGTGTGTGTGTGTGTTTGTGTGTGTGTGTGTGTGTGTGTGTGTGAGAGAGAGAGAGAGAGAGAGAGAGAGAGCATATTTATAGGCACTTCAGTGGTCTTCTGAAATACTAATAAAAATGAACCTTGTGACGACAAAATGAACGAAAAAGGTACTTCATTTCTCATATGCAGCAACTTCAGAGAACATTACATCAGAAAAATAAGAATGAAAGAAAGACATTTCCATTTTCTGTACACACATTAATATACGTATATATGCATACATACATACGGCACATACATGCACACACACACACACACACATATATATATATATATATATATATATATATATATATATATATATATATATATATATATATATATATATATATATATATATATATATATATATATATATATAGAGATAGATATATAGAGAGAGAGAGAGAGAGAGAGAGAGAGAGAGAGAGAGAGATGGATATAATATAAAATCATAATTACCCTCGAATTATGAAAAAAAACTGTCTTTAAAGAGATCTTCGTTCACCATCAAACATGCTTCGATTAATTTTTCAAACCATTCAAATTCCTCTGTCACAGCCATTATCTTAGGTGTTTGTAAAGTTTCCAATCTCACCTCAGGTTCCTCTGCGTTTCCTAAAGGGAATGGTTGTCTTTCTTTCTTGTCATCAAATTCGTGAGGGGTTTCTCAACCTCAAGCTACTATAATCATGTCTTTAATATATAAGACGTGATAACGCAAGCAAGATATATATAGCATGTATGCGAAATGAAGTGGCAATGAGTGGATTTTTCCTTTTTTGATCATGTTCAAACTTAATTCAGGAGGTTGAGGTTGGAAGCGGCAATGACTGCAGTCACAATTTTTTCCTCTGAATCCGCCTCTTTCTCTGCAGCTGGTCTACTGGTAAAAAAAATCTCCTTGGGTACCTTAAGTAATTTTCTGACGTTCAACACTGACGTCTAGCAAAACTCTTCCCAGATTATCGGATGTAAGGCAACCTCATAAATAACAAAGCCAAAAATATTTCTCATAAAAAAACCACGAAGGCATTCCATAAACTTTGACGGGAAAAAGAGCTAGCTAAAGAGTCGTGCCGTACAGAGTGTCTAATGTAATAAAATCGTTCCCTACAGGGCGTTTAATCCTACAACATTACAGAACATTTTTGAAACGTTAATAGCTGCATTTCAACGTTACAAGTAAAGGATTCCACAGACTGCAACTCATCGCAAAAGGTTGGAAGAAATTAAAATGGGAAAAGAGGGAACATCGCAAAACGCCATCAAGTGAAAATCAAGGAGCAAAATAATCTCCACACAGCAAAATTTATTCATTCTTCAAAAAGACCTTGCCTTACCCAACTTCCCCCTCCCTCCCTTCCCCACCGTGCCAGTCATCCCCGATTACAAAGTCGACATTATTCACCCATCCGAAAATAAGTCTACTATATCCACCCACCCTGGAAAAAAAATATGCGATAAAGACTCTCTGCCTGTCGCTAACACCATTATGAGCTCTCCTCGTCGTGGGAGGAGATCCGCTAGAGATACAATTAGATCCTATTGATCGATACTCTAGAAGGATTTAACACGTCGTTCAGTGGATCTGATACCACCACCACCGCCGCCGCTGCTGCCCCTGCTGCTGGTGCTGCCGTCGCATCTGAGACACAGGCACATATAAACACACTATTGATTCCTAACCGCTGTGGAACCTCCGGGGTCTATTTGTTCTAAGAGTATTTCCTTAGCTTTCGACTTTATTTTCGAGGGGAACTTTCAAGGAATTGTGGAATATTTCGTGTTTTTGATTTTGGGCTTTTATGATATTTTGTTTCGGTTCTTGAGTATTTCACAATAATACTATGCGCTCCAGGTTTTGGGTGTTTCATAATACTTTGTGCACTTTGTGTTTTATTAGATTCTGGGTGTTTCAAGGTGGAGAAAGAATATGCTTTTCAAGTTTGGGTATTTCAAGGTATATTAGGAAAATGTTTTATATTCAACACATCGGTTTCTGTGCTTTCCGAAATATTTCAAGGTATTGTAAACTTACTCTTATGTACTCTTAGTTCTTCTAGCAACCTTAATTTACCTATTTTATAAACATATCTAATTCACTGCAAAACTTCCGAGAATATATTTACGGAAATAACTAAGATAGAAAGGACCCATAATTTGAGTCCAAATTAGTTTCACATCCGAAAAAATGGCCAATTTCAATTTAAAAAAGGTCTAATTTAAATTCAAAACCTATATCAATAATCTTTCGAAATAAAAATGTGAACTTTAAATCTTAAATCTCCAAGAATGAAAATGCAAAATTTCCACAGAAAATTTACTGCAATCATGAAGCAAACTTTAAATTTCCCACCTTTCAAACTTGAAAATGGGAACAGAAAATGGAAATGAAGAATAAAACTAAAAGAAATCATGGACTCAGCGCTGGAGAAATTGAGGATCTCATTAACTCATTAGCGACATTAATTACTATCACATCGCTGCTCGCTGCTCGTTACAATCTCACCCGAAAACAAGACACCCCATTACGGTAAATGAGACGACACTGATTGATGAGGGGCGATCTGGCGTTGCGTCGGACACTGTGCGAGCATTAATTTGATCCTGTGCCTATCATTCTTTGAAATTTCTTCTTTCATATGGAATTATTCTCATTCTACGTGTGGTTATTTTATTTTAATCGGACTGACAAACAGGGTTTCCGTGTTCACTGATGAGGAGTGATCTAAGGTTGCACCAGACAAAGAATGAGAGTATTGTTGTCCCATGGCGTCTAATCTTAAATGCTGGCTGGAAATCATAGGTTAATTTCTTCATCTTCACTCCAACGTACACTAAGTATTTTGGGTGTTGACTGAAGAAAAGTGACCTGGCTTTGTAAAACACTGAAGGAGGAGATGAGGATAGAAAACTGGTTTCGTGGGACTAACTCATGTCAGTCTCTTCAAGGAGGTGCTGACCAAAATCAACTCTTAATCCGAACTTAGTATTGCTCAAGCTAAAACTATTTCCTTTTCACGCACTTTAAGGAGAGAGAGAAAAAGACACATGACACCCATTATAATTCTTGCAATGGATTTGGTAGGTTTTAATTTAAATTTTGAAACCCATTGATAGGCCCTTAACTGGATTTCTCGCTATGCCTCATCCTCCCCAATGCCTTGGACCTCTTTCAAAAAGAACTGTTTATTGCCGACAAGGATTACAGACCTACATCTTTCATCCATTCTCGTTTTCTTTGTGCGTTACATCCGGGCTTGCTTTCAGTATTACCGTCGTCATCAGTCAGTGAAAGACACTACACCAAACGGGCAAAGAAAACATAACAAATAAAAACGTAACAAAAGCAACAACGACACAAAAAATGTAATCAATATTCGTTACCGATAACAGTCGCCCTACAATTAACATGGAAACTGAGAGAGAGAGAGAGAGAGAGAGAGAGAGAGAGAGAGAGAGAGAAATTTGGAAACTGGTGACGGAATATCCACTGCAACACGGGAGGGAAAATCAGATGTTTGTGTTGGACTTAATGATTTCAACGCAATTGTACCAAAGTCGTCGGCCAGCTTCTTGGGAAAGACAGTAAAATGAGAAGCATCTTTCGCAGCACAGGAAGCAACAGCATTAGCAGTATAGTGGTATAGGTAGAAACGCAGACAGCAGTGAAAATCTTAAATGAAAATAAATGAAGCTTATGGCAACTAATGTCTGAACTGTGCGACAAGGATAGGTGTCCTCAGTCTGTTACTGTCTCTGAACGCAAAACTTGCTCATTTTCACGAAAGCATCTTATTTTCTACTCCCCAAGTCACCTAATCTCTGTATTCCCAACACGTTCGCATAATGTCAGTAACTGAATTTCCATTCTTAACCCGTAACCGTCTTTCCATACATTCCAGTTTTTTCTTTCTCCAGTGCGACAATACATCGCATGTCTCTGCAAAAAGCAATTGCATGTGTAAGTATGAGTCATATACCTCTCTTTGTTGCGCATTTCGTCTTACGCCAACACTTACCCTCTCTGACCCTTTATGTCCCGTGCCAGAGTGCGTGCGTACGTGTCTTTCACTCAGAAGTCCCCTTCCTTTATTAGCTGTCATCGTCTCGGCATGAGCAATTGTACGTCAGTCTTTCCTCGCTTAATATGAGAGAGAGAGAGAGAGAGAGAGAGAGATTAGGAAATTCCACATGCACGAAATTCCATGGAAACGAAAACAATGTAATCATGATAACATGGAACAAGAGACCGACAGCAGCAGCAATAATTGTAAGAGTGATGAAAAAATAACTAACAACAACGAAAGTCCAAAACAACGATGATAATATGAATACACCATAAAAAGAGGACAGCCTCCATTATCCCGCGACATCTCTCCTTTCGGCATTGTCGTGGATGCTTACAGCCACCTATATGACAAAAAAACCTATGCTTTAATTAGGGAAAAACATCGGCTCTAATGGGAAAAAATAGTCACCCCCACTGCCCTCAATCAAACGGATCACTTTAATTTGACAATGACATCCACTTCCCGTTTCCTCATTCATTATTTATCTCTGCTTTTAATTTCAACTCATTTCTGAATCATCGCTAATGAACTCCTTTCGTCGGAGGAAGATTTAGGGATGACACTGATTACAGAATGAATATTAAATCGCCATTCCATTTTCTTTCTTTTCTTTTCTTTTTTTTTTACTTTTCATGAAAGGGTGAAATTTAGTACGACATCACTATGCTCGGTTTACGACGAGAGGAGGACAGTTTATTTATAAGAGGTCGACAATGAAATCTCTCTGGGTTATAACTAAGTGGTTGAACAAGCAGGCTGGTTGAGTAATATTAACTCGCTGAACATTCAAACTCCTTAAGTAATTCCAAAGACTGAACGTTCATTCAAACCCTTTATCAGAGACGTTAAATATTCACATTTATGAGGAGAGAGGTGACGAACATTCAAAACTCTGAATAAAAGCAGAGAGTTCGAGCATTTAAACTGAAATGCATTCCGAGATTGAATATACTGTACTATTTCATTGCACTACAACAACGAGGCTGAACGACCAGCTTCTTTGACATATGACAGAAAGACTGAACACGCCACTCCGTCGGAGTGGTATAAAAACTCAAGTGGAAGACTTCCTGTAGAGGACTTGATCATGTTTCATGAGTGTGTGCGTGCGCATGCGAGTGCTTGTTTAGTCTGTCTGTTAGCCTCATTATTATAGAGCTTCTTTCGCATGTGCTCTCTTGTTTCATATGAACTTTTCCCTGCGTCCATTAATCTAAGGGTTTATTGTTTACACATACACACGCACAGACATATATATATATATATATATATATATATATATATATATATATATATATATATATATATATAATATATATATATATCTATATATATATACATATATATATATATACATATATATATATATATAATATATATATATATATATATATATATATATTATATATATATATATATATATATATATATATATATATATATATATATATATATATATACATATATATATATATATATATATATATATATATATATATATATATATATATATATACAGTATAGTATATGTATATATACCCATTTCTGTGTGAGTGTGCTGTGAGCAGTCTGGCGAGTGTCTGAGCATGTGTGCTCGATCTTAATCTGTACACTCTTGACTAACTGTAATTAATAGCGTTAATCCTGCGGCTAGTTTATATTCAGTAAATCACAGCAATCTTTGTAATCTCCCATCCGCAGTAATGATCAAATTCATAACTTTTTACAACTACTTCGAAGATTTGTTGCTAGATGATTAAAATTATCTTGATGTAATCTTCAATTACGTTATCTCAAATCAGTAAGGAGCTGTAAAAACATCGAGGATAACGACTCTTGAGAATTGTTTTCCCGGTACTATTACTATATACCGCTACTGAGATCATTCGCCACACACACACAAACACACACACACACACACACACACACAGAGAGAGAGAGAGAGAGAGAGAGAGAGAGAGGTATATTTTTAAGAAGAGTTGTCATTCACATATACCTTAGTATGTGTGAACGAGAAGGAAAAAGATATGCTGGCATAAGGCAACCTAAAAGAGAGAGAGAGAGAGAGAGAGAGAGAGAGAGAGAGAGAGAGAGAGAGAAAATAGGCGCATGAAAACAAAACAAGAAGGGAGATTTTGTTAATGGCCGTGTTTGTGGGTCCTCCGATGGCCGTTTGCGGACAGTCACGAGGGACCTTATGGTGAGACCTACTGGCGGAGACCAAAAACACCGTTCATTTGCATATTTCGGCTATAATTTTCATCTCGAATGTCATTTACGTTCGAGTTTTCTAATAATACAGGAAGCTCCCGGAGACGCTCTTCTCGAGCGAATTGTGCTCCTAACTCCCACCCCTCCGCTCTCCCTGCTCCTCCCATTCCTCCCCCAAAATTCCTCCTCCTCCTCTTCTCCTCTCCCTTCCATCATGAGGGTCCTGCGTCTCCCGACAAAAAATTTCTAATTGATACTTACAAGCAAACTGGCAACCGCTAATGATTTCGTCTCTCTTCTCCCGAACAGTTTCATAAGATATTTTAACTCTCCAGGTATCACTTTTAAGTGATTACTTTCACTGACAAGAGAGAGAGAGAGAGAGAGAGAGAGAGAGAGAGAGAGAGAGAGAGAGAGAGAGGGTGGCGGTGCGACATTTTTTTTAAGTGTTTCTTAATTTAAAAAGTGCAAAACCGAATCCGCCTGAGTGTTTTCAACTGTTGTATTGTGCTGACTCCCTTAGAAAGAGCAACCTAATACCCATGCATTGCTTAGGACTGATAAAAGCAAGTGGTGAGGGGGAAGACAAAATAGTGAAGAGGAGATACACTAAGCTTGAAAAGCATGAAAGATTCTAAAGGTCATGGAAAATAGGATCAACAGGAGAGTACCAAAGCTTAGCTTTCACGCAAACAAAGTCAAAATGAACAAGATTGGCAAAACAAATATTAAAAGTTGAGAAAGGATCTCCACCTCAGATCCTCTTGTAACCGACCTCACGATCCCGACTGAAGAGAGTGAGCGCCTAAAGCATCTTTCCAGTTCTTCATCTGCTCCCTGGTTTTTGCGTCTACTCGGGACCCCTCGGGTTGTCTTCTCAAGTTAATTCCACCAGTATGTCAGGTAACAGACTTTTCCCTTGAGAAATGACGCACCAATGCTTTTTCTTTGGGGCGGCATTTGATCCAGTATTCTGACCAAGTTTTTCTTGCACCTTAATTATTTTTATTATGGATCGTCATCCACATAAGGCTCCTCCTTTTATTTCATTTGATCTTAAAGCGCGTTCCTTTCGTCATACGAGGATAAACAGTCATCACGCTCACTGGCGCATACTCAGTGCACACGCACTTTCGTTGACTGGCGACAAACTACGGTCATCGACGCCGAAGCACATTCACAAGAGATTCTACAAAATTAACCTGTTTTTTTTAAACTTCGAGGTCTTCTATAAATCAAACCTGATAACAGCATGAAACTGAAAGGGGAATAAACTGGTCCTAACAACAGAGGAAAATTTCTAACTGTTTTTATGGGTTGACTGGTTCTGTCAAAGGGAGACCTAGAAATTGCCACTAAGTCCGCCAAAAACCTCTCTTACTAACAGTAATTCATTATTATTCAAGGAAGTTTATTTGGCAGCTTGCCGAGTAACGTAATGGCACTTTCGGCTTTTTTTCTTCGAATGTTTATACACACAAACTATGTATCTTTTCCTATGGAGCCAATCCCCTGCTTGCTTGGGGCAAAGCTTTTTGTTAAAAAAAAAAATTCTCCCTACACGGAAATTAATTGTCTTTTTGGGTTGTATAATTTAAATGCCTCATACTATGAATAAGAATAATAATACTGACTTTATTTGGAGCTAACGCCACACGGCTTGCGCGTTAATTTTCTCTTTGGCTTATACCAATAAATATGTCAAATAATACAAAATTTGTCAATGGCTCTTTGGTCCAGCTCTTTCCATACACATTATGAATGATAATAAAGACAGCAGTAACTGTCATAAAGTTCACAAAGCCGACCGTCTCAAGCGGCATGTACCGTCCGTAACAAGCAAACAAGAGCAGCGGCGTCAGCCTCCCACAACGCGAGGCTCATCCCTCGTTCTGGCCCCAGAACAGCCATTAGGCCGATCTCAGCTGCTCGCCACAACACGTTCAGCGTCTATCAATGGGCCATTCTATATACACCCTAATCTGGGCCGCATAATCTACTCAACAACCCTTAATCCACCACAATATCCACCGACTAAATGCCTTTCCCTTCTTCGTCATCTTACTTCCATTGTTGTCATTTCTGAAGACTGGGGAGTTACAAGCGAAAACCATTATCATTTTTAATATTTTAAGTGTTGTATCAATAATAATAGCAATAATAATAAAAATAAAATAATAATAATAATAATAATAATAATAATAATAATAATAATAATAATAATTATTATTATTATTATTATTATTATTATTATTTGGTTGTTGTTGATTTCATTTTCATAAAATAGCGATGCTTATAATTATCATTATTTACTACGATAGACAATATTTTGCAATATACGGTACCAGAGGGAAAGAAAATAAAAAAGGAAAAAAGGTGTCCTTAGGTCCGAAATCCTCAGTCAAATAACAAGAGTGAAAAATTCTGCCTGGAAGAAAATTAACGCATAAACTGGAACATTAACGTTCCCCTTAGTCTCACAAAATTCAAAATAACCTTCGCAACATCTATCAATCACGTCCCTTGTTTCCCTACACTCATAATATCGTCCTCACACCCCCTCTCGGTGAAAGGTCTCTTAACCTCAAATCTCTCTCTCTCTCTCTCTCTCTCTCTCTCTCTCTCTCTCTCTCTCTCAAACAAGAGCCATACATCCTGATATTAAATCTCACTCTCTCTCTTACACAGAAGAGCCATATACCCTGATATTAAAACTCTCTCTCTTTCATGCGCAAACATACACAAGACCCATACATCCCAGGTATTAACTATACGACCCGATAATAACTATCTCTCTCTCTCTCTCTCTCGAGGAAGAGAGCCATACACCCCCAACCCCAGAAGCTACCCCCACAACCATCATCATTACTATCACCATCCTCATCATAGCCGACTTCGTCGTCTTTGGCCTTCTGCTTAGGATAATCCTCACAACTCATTACAGCGCTGATGGCAAGGGAAAGAGCGACACGGACGGGGCGGGGGTCGGGGAGGCGATGGGAAGAAAGCAAGAGAGGGAGAGGAGGCTTGAGTGAGGGAGGAGGGAGGGAAAGAAGGCCAGGCAAGATGGGGATCTAAGTACAATGGGCTAGATAAGGAATAAATGCAAGGAAATAATGGACAAACGAATCTAAACAATACTGATATATATGAAAGTGTTTTAGCAGGGTTATAATAATTTTTTTTTTAGATACGAAAACAAGAGGCGGACATATGTGCGTAGATATAAAGCTGTACGTAACGACATAGCTGCCTATCTAATAAACACATGCGCACACATATATATATATATATATAGTATACTATATATATATATATTATATATTTATATATATATAAATATATATAAATATATATATATATATATATATATATATATATATTATATATAATATTATAATAAATAAATATATATATATATATATATATATATATATAATATATATATATATATATATATAATTATAATATATATATATATATGTTATTCTTTATATATATATATATATATATATATATATATATATATATATATATATATATATGAGAGAGACAGAGAGAGAGAGTGAAATTTGGAACTATGGCTCTCACTTTGCAAGGTCCCTGGATTGATCAAGAGTTCAACCGTCAATGGGCTCGCCTCTGAATGGGTACCAGCGTTAGCTGTGCAAGCACCCTTTATCCCTACTAGCGACTTTCTTAGAATCTTTGTGATGTAGCCTTCTGGTAATACCCACACTAATGGGCTAAAGGCATATATTTAATATATATATATATTTATATATATATATATGTATACATATATATATATATACAGTATATATATGCATATATATGTATATATATATGTATATATAAATATATATACAGTATATGTATATATATATATATATATATATATATATATATATATATATATATATATAAAAAGAAAACACTGATTGAAAAAGAGAATGCAGGCTTTACACATATTTACATATTTACAAAAATGAAGAGAGAGAGAGAGAGAGAGAGAGAGAGAGAGAGAGAGAGATTTATATACAGTAATGGAGTTGTTTATTGGGAGTTTTAAAAGGCCATGAAGAGGCTTTCTGGATACTGTTTATTCCAGCAAGGTAGGAGTAGGGACGGGGCACAGGAACCAGAGCCCTTTAAGGGAGGCGGGTGGGGTTGGTGGGGCGACCCGGATGATATACCTGGCCATGGATATGCGCTGAGTTAATAAATAAGTATGAAAATATGCCTATGCAATTACAGCGATGCATTGTGAAGCGTTAAAAATGAAGCACGTAAATAACATGGTATATTTGCTTGCCTGTTATCGTCGGGCGCATGTTAAATAAACTGTGCAAATAGTCCCCGATGGCTTGGCACATGTTTCTGGAGTGATTTTGTGTGATTTTAATGAATCGCTCTTTATAATGAAAGCAACAGTCATTAACTAACATTTTTACCATTAAATGCCTTTTTATCATTAACACGGTGCCAAGGATTGCTTACAAAACCCAAATTTACGTTTGGCTCCATATTTCTCTTTTTATTTTGTATTTATACTGCAAGGAAATAAAGTGTTTTTTCACTAATATTAATAATAATGAATCGAAGTTAACGACAGAAATTCTCAACAAGTAATTCTAGCAAGGGTTACCTAAAATACCGACATGTCAGAAATAAAAAGAACACACCTTTGCAGGGAGGAAAAGACTTACGCAACATTGTCTTAACAATTTTTACAAAAAACGCACGGTGAATAAAAGGAAGAAGGGGCCATTACTATATATCAAAAATTAAAACAAAATAATATAAAAAAAACGCGAAATAAGACAGCAAAAAAACCAGTATCAAAATCCTGTAACCATTCAGACATATAAATCCCCATACTTACATACACAACAAAAGCAAAAGAAAGACGAATACTGTTGGTTAAAAGTTTCCATTACAGAATCCCAAAAGAATGAGCTATTAAGACAACATATCACACCCGCATAAACGCCTATGCCCCCCCACTAGCACGCACAACAAAAATAAGTAATGGCAGCTGTGATTTAACATTAGAAAATCACAGCTGTCTGAGCAATGAAGACAGCATGGTAACAAATAAAAAGTGTCAAAAAGTGACAAAAACAAAAGCATATGCATAAATAAACATACGCGCCGCCTAGCCCCCTACTAACACGCACAACAAATACACAGAAGAAAGACAAGTGAGTACGGTACTACTCAGCAAGGATGCGAGCATCCCATAAACAAACAACTACGGGCGGTTAAGCAACGTTGGGGCCTATCTCATCCACCTCCCGAACTTCTCTCTCATCCCTTAATTAACAAAAGTCGGTCAACCAAAATAAATTTGTACATCATCTCCTTATTAGTGGTTGGGGCGGGATCTTGCTCAGGTTGGGGCGAGATGGGTGGAGGGAGGGAGGGAGAGAAGGAGGGAGGGAGATTAGACGAGAAGGAAATGGAACAGCGGGAGAGGGAAAGGGGAGAAACATGGGAAGGAGAGGAGTGCAAGAGATGGAGGAGATGATGGAGCTCAAGGGGAGGGGGAGGGGAGGGGAGGAGGGAGGGGAGAGAAAGAGAAAGAGATATGAGGTAGAGGAGGCGAGAATAATTGATTGATAGACTGAATTGATATTAGAAGCTATCCCTACAACAAAGATG
>NC_089793.1:43014451-43026951 GCF_040412425.1 Macrobrachium rosenbergii | reverse complement strand
ATTCACTTTCAACTCATCAACTTTACATGGGATTTTGTGCAGTCAAAGTTTCCTTTTCAATACAATTTCCTGATGAGTTGATTTTCAAAATTTGTTTGTTAACCTTTCTCTCTCTTTCTCTCCTTCTCCTCGCACTACCATATGAAAGTCTTTCAATCTAACCGCCCCAGCGAATCGGGTGCTCTGATTTCTAAGGTTTATTGAACGCAATTAAAGTGATTCCATTTATATCTCTCTTCTTTCTTCTTCCCTTTTATCAAATCCCTCTTTTTTATCACTCACCCTTCTTTTATCTTCGACCCTCTCTATTGTGGTATTCACTCCTCCTCCTCTCCTACCCCTCCTTCTCCCTTCTTCCCACACGTCTTCAAGCATCATCTTCTGTCTTCGTCACCTCCGCGATACAAAACCCTTCCACTTTTATCTAAAAGGAACCATCGTCAACTCTCCCCTTTAAACCTCATTCCAACTTATTTTTCATTCCCTTTTTCTCTTGTTCTTGTTCCATCCCCATCAAGCGTTTCCTTTGTACCTTCCTCACTCAACTTTTGGCCCTCTTCTCTTAAATTTGGGTGGCGGAGCCATACCACTGGAAGATGGAAGGGGTGGTCATACCACAAAGGGGGAGATACAAATATTTTGCTGATGATGATGATGATGGTCATAGTATGAAACTGTAGCGACAAAGTTAACGATGAGTCAATGGGTGGTAGTGATTAGCACCTAAGGTGATGATGATAAGGAGTATGAGTGGGTAAAGAGTGACGATAATGACGAAGATCAGACCACAAGGTGAACCGTGTGCCACCGCCGATAATTCAATTTATGGTGGAAATGAAGCCATTGAGTGATTACGATACTGATGATGATGATGATGATGATGAAATCATAAAGTGAAGACTGATACTAAGGATGATGACAGCATAAGTGAAGAATATGGATGATGATCATCAACAGTACAGTATGATGCAACAAACATCAGTGAATGAGACAATTAGGGGAAACATGTGCTGCTGATGATAAATTTACAAAAGAAAATAACGAATTGAAAACAAAATATATAAAGAAGCCTATATTGCTTTACACAGCCCACATGAAAATACAAAAACATGGGCTCTCTCTCTCTCTCTCTCTCTCTCTCTCTCTCTGCATCCTACGAATTATGTTCCCAAGGAACAGATAATCTAGATAGTATAAGGACAAGTATAAGACATTGATGGAGAAAGTGAAGGAAGAGATAGGAGGTAACCCTCAAACACACTCACCTGTCAATATATATACATATATGTATATATAGATATGTATATATGTATACAAACAAACACACATATATAAGTATATATATACGTTGGTGTATATGTATGCACACACACACATATATATATGTATGTATGTACAGGGTATGTATATATATACAGAATGTAACACAGAATACTCCTACAGTTGTCTTACCTGTAGGGTTGGTAGTCGTGGGCGAGTGCTCTCTCTCTCTCTCTCAGGAATACTAAACCCTACATCTAATGTGTATAAATCACACCGTGTTTATAAAAAAGGATTTATTCTGCAAATCTAACATACGACAGGTTAAATGAAAACTATACATGTTAATATAAAGTTACTGAACCACTTCCCAAACACCTTAAACAGTTAAAATATAACAATAAAGTGTGGGATTAATTCCCACCCCCATTTCAGTCACTAGTTATTCTCCATTGTGATTTCATGTCTTTATGTCACCAGTTCACTAAAGTGGCTACATCCCATAGTGGTCATGTTCGTTTGTAGGTGTGTCTACTCATGGGCATGCATGATGATTCATGAAACATCTGTAGAGAGAAATAATCTCTCATTACTGTTAAAACCAACTTAGTTCATATTAACACCATTACACCACATAGAAAGAAATGTTAAAAGAAATGATGACAAAATAAGCCACCCAAATGTGAATTTACTGTTTTATCTTAACCATTCATCCCTACAGCAGGGAACTTGGTCCTCGGAGTCCTCACACTTCTTCGGCTCCTCCAAAACAAATGTATGGCATTCTACAGAAGCCCCAGACACTTACCCCAAAAGCCACTCCTCATTACACACAAAACGTACAAACCCCTTCTTCACGACACACCCATATTCGGGTTCTAATAGGACAAAGCTTCCAGAAGATTCGAGACAAACCGCTGATGAGCACTTCCGCTCACGAGACGCTGAACGGTTATGTCTAAGGTGACATTTCATTCAGTCACCTGTGCGCTGAATGCCGCAAAACACTACACTGTCACGTACTAACAGAGGCATACATACTCAGGAGAAAACGAGTTCAAGTCCGGAAGAGGGTTGAGCAGTAAGAGATGTTCCATTGCAACCCACAAAACCTTTGAGGATCTAAGCAGTGATCAATGTATCTGGTAGTTAGTCGACTACGGTGGTCAACAAACTGACTGGAGAAGGGAAGTTAAGGTGACATCCCTAAACACTTGCTGAGAAACAGAAGGATGATATATTACAGCTTCACTCATTTTAAGGTTCAAGGATAGTTACAGATAAAGACAGTTATATATATATATATATATATATATATATATAAATACATATATACATATATTTATATAATATATAAATATATATTCATCTATCTATCTATCTATCATCTATCTATATATATATATATATATATATATATATATATATATATATAATATATATATATATATATATATATATATATATATATATATATATATATATATATATACATATATATATCTCACATACATACATACACTTTCCTCTCTCTTTAAGATTAATAGTCAGGGAAGTGGATTGAATGTGTCCAGTGTTTACGAGGTCAAAACGAGACGCAGCCGGTCTCCAGAAGCATAGAATATTAACCTTTCTGAATGGTGTCAATGGGGAAAATAGCTTTCCTAGGAGCGTCAATAACAGAGACTACTTCTCAAGGACACCAGCATCTCCCGACACCTACTCTGTCGCAAACCTGGGGAGTTTCAAGCCGGTTATGAAAAAGATCCAAGCCAAGGGTTACCTTCACCAGTTCTGGGGTCAGATCCAGTAATGACCGACTGTATTAGCCATTCCTTTCCACTGTTTCAAAGGCCCTACATGACTCAATATTTCAATGGTCTTCCGAAATTCATGACAAATAGTAATAAAAAAAATGGACAGGCGTATGGGATGTTAGTGCATTCGTCTTAGATATTCTGTTTTACCAATGACTCAACCTTTCATCAAATATTTTTGCTTTATCGAAGACGCGAAGCGTAGCTGTCCAGTAACTCTCCAAGAGAAGAAAACCACCGTTGAAGGAGAAAATGACGGTGAAGAAAACCCACGCATAATCGTGTCTCTCTCTTTGGTAATATCGTGGCTCTGCCTTTTCACAGACAAGGCGCAGACAGAGAAGCGCTGTGAGTTTCACTAATTATAAAGGCGTGCAAGCATTTGTGAAAAAGCGATATAAGTGAATGTCGAAAGACAATGCTGCAAATAATGTTTAAAATAACCAACAAACCAACAGAGAGAGAGAGAGAGAGAGAGAGAGAGAGAGAGAGAGAGAGCAACGTATGAGGTGACACGAGAAACAAAAATGTTAATAGACGGGAGAGAGAAAGGATAAAGGAAGAGCAGAGAGAGAGAGAGAGAGAGAGAGAGAGAGAGAGAGAGAGAGAGAGAGAGAGAGTTGGCCATCAACTCCATGGTCGTCGCTACACGGCATCGTTTATGACCGAGGAACTGCCCGACACAGGAACTTAATGTGCTGACGGGTCACTATTTCACCGCATCCTCTTCCCCTCGTCCCTCCCTACCCACTCCTCGCACCCATACCACGCTTCCCACACACACTTTTGAAACTTGTTCCTTTCTCTCTTCTCTCTCTTTTGTCTTGTTCCGTGATTGTTTGATTTCTTTTTCTAATTCAACTTCGCCTTCTCCATTTGAGGATTGTGCTTTTCCCGGTGAGGGTTCTCTTGTAATGTGAATATTGAGTGCACAATTTAACCTTAAACGTTATCTATCCGTTACGTGAATGCTGCATGGATAGAAAACGTCCTCACTTACGAAAAACTAAATCATGCCCTAAATTTATGATCCCTCCATAAGAGTACTCAGACTTGCATTTATTATTCGGAAGTATGCCTTTCCCTTAAAAAGAGCGAGGGAGGGGTGCATGGGGTCTTGGGGATGGAATTGGGGGTGGGGTTGGGGATTGTTTGGGACTTCCGCTTTACTGCTTGTAAAAGAAGGATGATGTGAAATTAAGGCAGACGCTTTAATGCAGGCGGGGGTCTAAACTGGGGTCCCAGAATTTACACCTCAGCACGGGATTAAAACCCTAAAATCCCAAAACCAAATTCAACCTCTGCTCATCAAGACAAATCTCTGTCTCCGTTGTGCCTTGAATCGCTGCAGCTCGAGGAGCGTCTGAATTTAAAACGGTCCATTTCTATGCCGTAATAACTGAACAAGGGACCTAAATTGCCTTAATCCCAGCAGTAATTCAAATGAAAGGAATAATTAGTGCCGGTGTCTTCAAGAGGCAAGAGGACGTCTTGCACTCCTAATGTGGCCCTTCAAGGGATTTGAAAGGGGCGAGGCGAGATTTCCCCTTGCAACCCACTATACCTCGGAGTTACACCTCATCCTCCACCTCGACCTCTCCTTTACCGCCTGCTTCTACCATGCCCTTCTCCTCCTCCTCCTCTGCCTCGTCTAACCCAACCTTCTTCTCCATTCCTCCACCACCCACCTCCTCCCCCTCCTCCTCCATCTAGTCCTTCGCAACCACCACCTCCTGCACTTCTTTGCAGCTCATCCGGCCCTTTCTTTTGCCTTTCGGGATTCGTGGCGGAAGCCACGAGGCGAATCAAACCCCAACATCTTAAATGGCGATAAAGCAACAAAAGCGCCCCGAGTCATTTGTATGCCAGAGGCTCTCGTCCTCTTGGCCATAGCGGGGGAACATAATGGTCTTTGGTGTATTTCAAAACGGCTTGCAAAGATGAATCAACATGATTTGCATTCCAATGGCACGATTCTTGTCCGCTCAAGTGCAGTGCCAAATACGACACGCGCGCGCGCACATGCACGCATCCGCATCATGGACATGCATCCACACGTTCATGCACGTTATGTACATGTACTCGGATAGAAGCGCAGTCAACGCTCTGTCAATCACATCTCATGATACATACATTACTTGTTAGAGCGTGTATCCACCCATTACATATATTTATAAATGTAAGCTGCAATACAACTCCTAACAACCCTGCCTTCCATATACAGAGCTAAGGAGACTTATGCCGACAGTTGAAAAAAATTCCCCAGATGGAGGAAGCTATAAAGAGAAGAGGCTCTTAAGGATGAAACTGTCTATGAATTCTAATAGGAGAGCCGACTTAACAAACAAGTGCTGAGGGATGAACCGGGCCTCTGAGGAGGAGTGGGGCCAAAGATAAAGGACAAACAACAAGAGTCAAAGAAAGTAGGATAAGGTCAAAGGCGAAAGAATGAAGAAAAGCAAAAATGGCACTTTGGACATTTCCAGAAAAAATAAACTGCAGGAAACGAGGAAAAGCGGAAAGCTCAAGTTAAGAACACGGACGAAGCCAAACGAGTGGAAGAATGAAAAATAAGAATTAAGCGGAATGAAAGAGACAAAAGCCAACGGAGATGCAAAGACGCCGCGACCTAGTCACGTATTTATTCCAGAAGGGGATACGACAGAAGGCTCAGGAAATTCAAAGGTTAATAAGAATGAGGAGGCGGTAAGTCACTTCCGCCATCACAGCCCATTAAATAGACGGTTTTTCTAGTTCTATAACCGTTATCGCCAAGAGCACCGTGGTTACATCCCCGGCATCAATATGTTGGGTTATTACATTGTCGTTATCATTCAACAGGCAGCATCAGCTCATTTCTTTAACTGTTTGTTAATCATTAACTTTTATGCCCTTTTGAAAAGAGAATAAAAGAAAATACGGAAGTTTTCCAATCTCATGTCCTTGCCGCAGTCTTTATAAAATAACAAACACAAGTTTTAAAGCACGCTAAAATAACCAGTAAATTCCTTTCTTTTCATGTAGATGATTTGTCTGGCTGAACAGCACTATTAGTTACTTGTGAAGATACAAAAATCTTCTTCCATTCTCTCTCTCTCTCTCTCTCTCCAATCGCTTAAAATTATTTTATTTACCTTTTGCCCTTCTCGTTTTTTAAACAGAGAGAGAGAGAGAGAGAGAGAGAGAGAGAGAGAGAGAGAGAGAGAGAGAGAGGTGGGGGGAGGGGTGTCTGTGGTCGACGGGCCTTAAATCCTGACCTCTGCAGTGTTTATGTATTGTCATAAAAGATACTTAGCCAAATGAGCGCTACACTACTGATGGCTTTATGCCCATCTCGGGGAGGGCTTCGCGTAAAGTCCTCCTCGTCCTCACGCTGCGGTGCTGGGGGAGCACAAGGGCCCCAATGGGTAGGAGAGGGGGGGAGGAGAGAAGGGAAAGACGAACTCATGTAGTTCTATCTCAGAATGGCACATAAAATGCTCGCGGAAGCCTCCTGCCTACTGATTTAAACCCGCACATGTGGGGCTGCCTAAAGGAAGCTAGGGGATGGGCAAGAGGTTAGGGAGGGGAAGAGGAATGGGAAGGGGGTTAAGAGGACGGCCGGGGTTGGGGAGGAGGCGCGGGGCAGGACCGCTTATATTTTTTGAGGTAATGGATAGTTATGTTGGCTTCGTGAGGGATCGTGTCAAAGACTGCTACGGTTTATGCCATTATATTTTTTTACGGCTTTTACTCTGCATGTCCTTTCTTCAGTATCTGCCGCGCCGTCTTCCATTTCTTCCGTAACTGGGCGATTCTATTAACATTACTCTTTCACTGATGACATTTTCATATGTAACGCATCAATGACGTCCGGTGAGCATAAGTGTGCAAATCCATATGACAGCGACAACCTGAGTTAAATGTGATGCCATGTATGTGTATGTATGTTTGTATATATGTATATAGCTATATATATATACATGTATATATATATATATATATATATATATATATATATATATATATATATATATATATATATATATAATAAGGCAATGAAAACTCGGATAGTTATTTAATCTCTCGCCTCGACGTGGAAATGACGACGAGGATATTTAAATATAGTCTCGGAGCTGTGACAGCGGTAACCTATCCGTGCATCGATCACACTGAGTCAGCACTTCTGATATCTTTTGCAGGGCTGTAGAATTATATTCTAAAGAGATTACGATATACACGCACGGCCACTATTACATCAAACGTTGCCGATATCATAAATCCTGCATGTAGCAGTCAAGGCTTCACACGGCTGTCTCAGAAAGCATAAGCTATTGGAAAATGTATAAATCGTAATAATAATAATAATAATAATAATAATAATAATAATAATAATAATAATGAATAATCATTTATAATACTGACAATAACACAAGCGTTGAACACACACACACAAATATATATATATATATATATATATATATATATATATATATATATATATATATATATTAATAATAATATAATAATTAATAATAATAATAATAATAATAATAAAAAAATAATAATAATGATGATGAATATATCATTTAAATAATGACATGTTGATATATATATATATATATATATATATATATATATATATATATATATATATATATATTATATATATATATATATATATTATATATATAATATCTTAAATGTTCGAAAACGCAAGTTTCCAAGGAATTGCTAATTTTCAAATATCATCCTGAGCCCTTAATAGTCCTTATTTGAGATGAGATACGGATGCAGTTTCTATTGTGAAGTACTTCGTAAAACCCAATTGGCTAAGATGATATGACATGCTTAATTATATTCCAGATATACTGCAAATATTCTAATGGTTAAAAACTCACTTGAAGTTTTCCAATTTATACAACGAATGACATTTGTTCCCTTAATCTAACAAATAAAATATTGTTTTTTATTTTATGCTCTTAATGACTTTTATTACCTAACAATATGAATTATCACTATCATCATCCTCACAAGTAAACAAATGTTTGAAAACGGATAGCTATAGTGCAAAGCATCAGTAGTAATGCATGTAAATGATCAAGGGCTTTCTGGCAAATAAATTCCGAAGTTACTAAACGTCCTCGATCCTCTTATTATTAACCAGGGTCGCCCAGAAATCAAACAGGATTACCGATCTTCGAACCCTATCAAAAAGAAGAAGAAGAAGGAGAAGAAGAAGGAGAAGAAGAAGAAGAAGAAGAAGAAGAAATCCATAATAAAACGAGCGAGAGAATCCTCCACTGCAAACAGCCAGGACAGGCATTCATATTAGAAAGCAGCTCTGTCATATCCAGAAAAGAAATCAGAGGGAAAAAAACGCACCACTCGAACGGCGAGTCTATATTGGCATCTCGGTGCCTTTGGCAGAAGGGCATTTTCCCCCCTCCGGTGGCAGGCGATGAAGGAAGCCAGCCTCTTGCTGTGGTGTTTCCCCTGGATAGGAGGCCAGCACTGCGGCCGGGTTGGGAGTATTATTGACTTGTTCGTCAGGAAATCATTTCAACTGATGAGCGAGGTTACCCGGGTAGACCTGCTCTCCTGGAAGGACAAAGACCCGAGGGTTTTGTTATCATGGACGGATTTCTCGGATGCGATGTGGAGGGAGACGAACGCTTGCGGTTGCAGGAGAGGGAGAGAGAGAGAGAGAGAGAGAGAGTGAGAGAGAGAGAGAGAGAGGTCGTGTAGCTCAGTTGTCTCTCTACTAGCTTCTCTCTCTCTCTCTATGTAAGGAGAGAGAGATATATATATATATATATATATATATATATATATATATATATATATATATATATATATATATATATATATATATAACTAAGAAATCACTTCACCTTTGGGACAACTTACGCCATGTTTTGTATGGGTAGAAGTAGGGTGACAGTGCTCATACCCTCTCAGCCATCTTGATGGCAGGTTGGTAGTCATACACCTATTTCCCTTTGAGTGTAAGTAACTCCCGAGGAATTCGCGAGTTATTTGTGGCTTAACATTTCACAGTATGGAAGCGCTGTGTGAAAATTACAGTTTCCCGTAAATGTAACATATTGCCAATCTTTCTTTGTTTTCAGCATACACCCTTTCCCCTTAAGAGGAGTGGCTCCAGAAGGAATACTTCTAAGCTGCGTGAGAGAGAGAGAGAGAGAGAGAGAGAGAGAGAGAGAGAGAGAGAGAGAGAGAGAGAGAGAGAATAAATCAAAGGTTATCCAATGTCGCAACATCTCGGGTTACTGACACCGAGCACAACTCAATAGCAAAAACTCAAATGCAGAGAGAGAGAGAGGAGAGAGAGAGAGAGAGAGAGAGAGAGAGAGAGAGAGAGAGAGAGAGAGAGGATCCTGTATTGAAAGACAAGGGGTGCATGAACTGCCATGCATTCCTCACTCCAAACTTGATTAAATCTTAGCGATTTCCCTACCCTTGCACAACAATCTCGCACGATCTAAGCACACGCTGGAAATACTTCTATTTCCACGAAAGGAGATTCATGCCACCAATTACATTTATTTCTGTTAATTTCTTTTTATTGCCGTCAACAGTTTATGCAAGCTTTGCGCTCTTCCGCATATATTGTTTCCCCTCCCCAAGAAGAAATAAATGATTACCATTTAATATCTTTCTTTTCCTTACTCTCTTTTCCAAACTATGCGCACTTTCCCCTCAGCGGGGTGGCTCCAGAAATTGTCAACCGACCTGTTATACGCAAGTTTTCTGAGGTGAGGTTGCTAGCTCCATACCCTTCCAAACCCTGGTTGAGACCCAACAATGTAGACTAACTTCCAGGTGCTTAATTCCCTGCTTATATCGGCAGAGGCACAATGGACGTTTCAGCCAAAGGGACTAAGTCGGTTCTCTCCCGTTCGGATCGATCTTTGTGAAGTGCGATAATCATTATTAGCAGTATCAGTATTATTTAAGGTACGCAGTTAAGTTCGATACTTGCTTGCAGCAAGGTGACATTTGTTTAACATCTGCAACAGCTGTTTACTTATTTTTCTTATGGTAAAGACCGAGAAGGGGCAAGAAAGGAGTGCGTGGTACTGGAAATACAAAGAAAGGAAAAGAGCTACACACTGCGGAAGTTGTTAATATGGAAGACCAGTTAAAAAAGAGTATACTTTAATAAATTATCACAGAAATTTAAATATGAAATACAATCAAATTCTGGTAATTAAATGGAAATAACATACAACTATTATAGTTATTTTCGACATCAAACAATGTCATGCACGAAATTATCGCAATCTTCTAATATTTACGTATTTGTATATCCTCTAGAAATAATCTCCACACATACTTACACATACATACATACACTGAAGATAATTATAATTATCTTTACAAGGAAAAGAGGGCAATAACATATCACCCTCAAGAGATAAATCATTTTCATCCCTGTCCTAAACAAGAACAATCAAATTCCCGATCCGTCAGCCTTCTCATGAAAAAAAAAAAAAGAAGAAAAATTGCACTCCAAAGTCGTGTAGCCACTATTCTCGCGATTTGTTTTGACGCTAACACGCAGACCTAACGCAAAATTATCACGATATTTACTGGATTAATATAAGAAGCTTATGCAGGTCTAATCTACATTCTCCAATCCTCTTACTGTGATAATGGACTATCCTTACCTGCAACTCTCCCCAACCCGAAACCCGTCCCCTTCCTTCCCTCGATTCCCTCTCAGAAATCCCGAAGATTCTGCGTTTGCCACTTGAAATAAAACCCAGGAGATTAGAAAGGTGCAGGCTTTCTTCAGAAAGCAACGTCATCCATCGGTTTAACTGCATTCGTCTGTTTCTTCTGAAGGATTGGCGTCATGCAGCCGGATGCTTATTGCTCGTGACTTCCAAACAAGAAAAAGACATAGTTATAATCCATGAACTTAATTACTGACTGATGGAGGTAAAGACTGTAGGAATACACAGGCAAAGTACAATAACACTGAAAATGAAGTAATTAAAACAAAATACCTGTAAAAGGAATTATACAGACAGGGTGCATTTAAAAATTTCATAAACAAGGATATAAATGAACAAGTTAAACAAACTAAACATGACATTATCATCGACGTAACTAAAGCAATCAAACCATGCAACACTATCGGCGCACGTTATGATGACAATCTTCTACCTCTGTATTACACTGTGTGTGTTTGAGAGAGAAAGACAGACAGACAGACAGAGAGAGAGAGAGAGAGAGAGAGAGAGAGAGAGAGAGAGATCCTCTTTCATTGGCGTAAAATGCGCCACTCGCTCTAGCAGAGGCCCAGACAATGAAGGAAACACCACCATATAGATGTAAATCCACACTCACTTTCCCCACCTTTTCCCCCGAATGTTCTTAACGACAACAGGAAATGCCACTGACACTTTCTTTTCCCACTTCCTCTTCCTTCCCACGCCCTCCCTCCCCCAACATCCCAGTCCCCATGCCTCCCACAGGACAACCACCACCCCATAATCCATTCTTTTCCAGCTGCAATAATACAGTATCCTGGTGTCCCAGAAAAATACCGTATACCCCCGCCAAAATTCTCCTCCATTCCTCCTCATTCTGTTGTCCAAGACCTCTTTCCCTCTCCCTCCTCAACAGCACAGAATCCCCGTTTTTCTTCCCCATTCTCCCTACAAGTCTTGCTTTCTCCCTATCCCCTTACTATACGTATGTCCTGCTCCATTATAACTCAGTGTTTTACCAGGAGAGAGAGAGAGAGAGAGAGAGAGAGAGAGAGAGAGAGAGAGAGAGAGTGGAGAGAGGAGCTGCAGTGAGGCCAAGGCAGTCCAGTCCCCACTCTAGCAGTATTTACAATACGTGTCCCATAAACTATCCCTTCCTCCTAATGGCCTCACAGCACCCCGTCTAACTCGCTGGAGATTTGATAATAACTCCGGACAATATTCATGTTCGCTTGCTGCTGCCGCTGTCTCTTCTTGCATCAGCCTCCTCCTCCTCCTCCTCCTTCCCCTCGCCGAGGAGTCTCTCAACAAAGGGGGTGGGGGTATATACAGGTCATAAAGAGGAGTCACTCAGGACGGTTTATAGAGGAAAGTCTGCGACGCCTCGTTATGAAGAAAGAGAGAGAGAGAGAGAGAGAGAGAGAGAGAGAGAGAGAGAGAGAGAGTCGAGTTGGTTGGTTCCGGGAGGCGATATCTTTCACCTATATTGATGGTAGCGTGTTTTTATATTTTGATTTGTGGCGATTTTAGTGGCTTGTCGAGTTTGAAACCTGGTATCAGTTTTAAGTGCATGAACTTCTCATATGGCCCATCTCTCTCTCTCTCTCTCTCTCTCTCTCTCTCTCTCTCTCTCTCTCTCTCTCTCCCTAAGTATGTGTATGTATATATATATAAAATATATATATGCATAAATACATAATTAGAG
>NC_089793.1:42979451-43011951 GCF_040412425.1 Macrobrachium rosenbergii | reverse complement strand
TATATATATATATATATATATATATATATATATATATATATATATATATATATATATATATATAAATATATAATTAAATTAAAAGGAGAAGGTGCAGGCACAAGCGGATTCCAAGTATAGTGGTGTATTCGTACGTTGCATGACCCTTGGTCATATCATCAGGGACATCTATAAATAAAATTATCAAACATTAGAGTGTTTCCAAATAAACATAAGCAAATACATGACAATATTTGCAGTAAATTACAGTTAAAAATTATACATAAAAATTTGGGCACAGAAACACACTTGCAGGTACAAACATATATACATATATATATATATATATATATATATATATATATATATATATATATATATATATATATATATACATATATATACATACATATATATATATATATATATATATATATATATATATATATATATATATATATATATATATATATATATATATATATATATATATATATATATATATATATATATATAAATATATAATATATGAATGTATGTCTGTATGTATTAAGTCACAAATGTCATTTAATGTCAATTCACAATACCTTGGGAATAAATTACGCCCAATGAGAATTATAACTGATAAGTGCATCTGCTCCGACTGTTTATCGTTGCGTGTAAACCAGAGGCCCAGATTTGAATCACTTATCAGTTATAATTCCCACTTATCGAATGCACTTATTATTTGTAATTTCCAATGAGCTTAGGTTATTCCCAAGGTGTAAACAAATAATACACGTATGTATTATGACAAAAATTCATATACATTTATATATACGAGTATATATATGTGTGTGTGCGTGTGTGTGTGTGTGTGTACATATAAATATATACAGAGAGAGAGAGAGAGAGAGGGAGAATGAGTTTTCACTAAGAATTCATCACAATTCGTTCAGGTTTCCGCATTTGTCGAAGACGAAATAAATGACAAAATTCACTGTTTCCCGCAGCCTCAATCCAGTGACTGGGAGAACATATTGCAGCTTACTCAGTAACTAGGCTACCTGTCTAGGTGGTTAAAGGAAACCGGGAAAACAAGACGAGGGGAGGAATTACAAGGCTTTGAAATAAGGAAATTATAGTTTAGAAAACATTCTACCGGATTTACTAACTGTACAGAATCCGACTCTTTATATGCTAGGTAATGTAAAAGCAAGAGGCTTTCATTCAAAGAAAGAGACAGGTGGGATGGAAACAAGTATACTACATAGAGAGAGAGAGAGAGAGAGAGAGAGAGAGAGAGAGAGAGAGAGAGAGAGAGAATAACAAGTAATACTAATAGCATCGTGGTGATCTGAATAAACATACTCAGCATATACCTGCATGGCAGCCAGCTCTAGAGGAGAGAGAGAGAGAGAGAGAGAGAGAGAGAGAGAGAGAGAGAGAGAGAGAGAGAATGTTTGCCAGTAAAAACATGGGTACCAGAGATTAAATCACCTGCTTAAATAACTGATAATAATAGCAAATAGTCTTTTATCTGTCTTGATATTTGGCCCCGCAAAAAATGAAACGAATAATAGAATAAATGAGTAAACGAAATACATGACAGCACCTTGAAGAGAAGGAGGAGAGAGATGAAAAAAGCGCTACAGGAAACAGCAAAGAAAATTTAATATAAACAAAATAAAAAGAAAAAAAAAAAAACGTGTCTAGGGAATGTGGTCTACTGGGGGTGGGGTGTACCCAGATGATGCCTCAAGCCCTGCGACCCCTCCTGCCACCTACCAGGGGCAGGGACAGGGCCTGCACTTCTCAACTCGTCATCGCCTACTGCAGTAAAAGAACAACAATCTGGTGATGGCTGGCAGAGGGTGGCGGAGTAATTTACGAAATAGCAGCTGTCCTGTCTCCCTTCCTGGACCCCCCATCCCCACCCCAAATATCCCTCTACAACATCTCCATCTCTCTCTCTCTCTCTCTCTTGCCCTGTAAGGACGTACCTATTCATTCATTCTCTCTTTCTAAAACTAAGGCCTCTCGCGAGCTTTTATTTAAATATGTATGTGAATAACTTGCTAGAAATCAAGACAAAGTCGCACAATCAAACCAAGACTGCTTTAGAACCAATTGCATTGTGTATGCGCGTCTTCTTTGCGCCTAGATTCATTCCACGTGCATGCAAATCCCTTGCTGTCTATACGTGGCATGTATCACTATGTAAATGAATTCGTACTTCTCGTGTTATATTGCCTTTCCTTAATTTCCCTTTGTGTTGTCTTTTTCTTAATTTTTCTTCGGGCAGCAGTTTCTTGTCATTCAAAGGCGTCTCCTGTTAACGTATGGAAATGAGTCCCCGTAGCACCTTTTACGCACGAATGCAAAAATGTTTCGGAGGAATTGTATTATGACACTGATCTCGTGCACACTCTCAACTATGCTGGTTGAGCAAAAACTCCCAATGCAGGAAATAACCTCAAGCGGAGGAATTAATTGCTTTCTTGATGAGGAACAGAAACTAAAATGGCAAAAAATGACAGACACCATCGACAGAGCTTGCTGTCTGCAATTGCGTTGCGTGGGTGTATATTTATGCATACAGCTTCTTACTGGGCCTGTAGTTTTTTCTTCAGTATATATTTCCGCTATTTCGCTCAGCGTGTTTGCAAATTCAGATGATAATATATATATATATATATATATATATATATAGTATATATATATATATGATATATGTATATATATATTATATATAGAGAGAGTATATATATATATATATATATATATATTTTATATATATATATATACATTATATATATACATACATAATTACTTATGTGAGTAAGAACGCATAAGTTGTATGACTAACTTGCATGTAATTAAATGAGTACTTTCTATCAATAAGTATCTCTCAACACCTGTCAGTAAAGAGAGAGAGAGAGAGAGAGAGAGAGAGAGAGAGAGAGAGAGAGAGAGAGAGAGAGAGAGAGAGAGAGAGATGAACCTCATATCTATAACAATTCTTGCCGATTATCACCCGGGGAAAAACTAGCAAGCTTCAGGCAGGTTCATTTACAAAGCGAAGTCTCTTGCCAGGATTTTGCCTGAGGGGCAACTGCAAGAAAATATCAACAATTTGTGGCGATGATATGCTTGCATTAAAGGCTCCTAATAAACCCCAACCACCGTTGAAAACTAACGGCAAGGGGCTCTTTCCTCCTCTCCCTCTCCGCCTTCGGGTGGTAACCCCATAACCTTCCCCCACCTCCCTCACGCCGTTTCCTCTGACTTGATAAAAGAGCATCAGAGGCACTGCATCCTTAAACAGGCGTGGTATTAACACGTCGGATAAGTAAAGTGAGAGAACCTCATGCTCTCTGTCCTACATAAAGAGATGGAGTGGTAACGGTATACATACATACATATACTAGCACCGCATATACAGTATATATATATATATATATATATATATATATATATATATATATATATATAAATATAAACACATATATAAATATAAATATAATTTATATAAACATATGAGTATATATATATATATATATATATATATATATATATATATACATATAGTATATATATATATATATAGTGTGTATCAAATGTTGATTGTTACTATACGCATACCCACAAAACGAGAGGGACAGGCTGCAAGAAGGAGAATGGCTTAGAATTTTAAACCGGAAATTCATATTTAAATCAGTATTCAGTGTGATATTATGCACCAGTAACCTACTGATTTATTTTTACATTCACTCGTTAGCTTTGGAGAAACGTTTGTTTAATAGCCACCACTGTTACCACAAACAGTCGTGAAATACGCAAATTAGATTTTATATTCCTTAATGAAAAATTCTTACTAACTATGCCATCTGTGACCCTATCCCTTCCATTCTCTATTTCATTAAGACTTGTTGTGTGTAACGATACCGCAATGCTTTGTCTTCCCTTTGCTGTTTTCTTATGTAAACAGTGTCCCGAGATATTTTCCTCCATTCGAAATGACTAAGTCCATTAAGAAATCAAGAAGCACTCAGAGCCTTTCTCTCTCTCTCTCTCTTTCGATTGCATAAACCCCTCCTGCACTTAATGGGCAAAGACCCTTAGATCTACAGCATATCCGTTTAAAGGGAGAGAATCATAATGCGTTCGTACCTAGAGCCATAAGCTGCGCGTCGAGAGGATTCAAAAACTTTGGCCCTGCCTTATGCGGCCATCAAACCCAGCGACTGGAACACGAGGAGACACTGAACAGTGGCTGGATATCACTTACAAAACAATTAACTCCGTGCTGCCGATAATGGCACCCGAAGGAAGCGCCTGATAATGTATTAGCGGAGGCTCTCTTCTCGCTCGCTATCATGGCCTCACCATCACCCAATTACTATCTCCGTACACACACACTCCCTCCCCCTCTCTCTCTCTCTCTCTCTCTCTCTCTCGCACACATACACACACACACACACAAACGCACACAAACAGACACAACAGCGTTTGGGTTGGATGCCTGGCTGGCTTGAGAGTCTCTTTCTCTCTTTGATTCCCTAGTGCGAAGGGAAGAGAGAGAGAGAGAGAGAGAGAGAGAGAGAGAGAGAGAGAGAGAGAGAGAGAGAGAGAGAGAGAGAGAGAGCTGAAGCAGCATGTGTCTGTTATCTGGTCCTCCATTAAGTTAGTTTCCCTTTGCAGCCCCCAGGGCCAGCCAACCCAGCAGCAGGAGTGCCATGCATGACTTATCATCACACCCACTTGGGGCTATCCCTCCGAAACTGATGATGCCTCCGCGCCGTTGGAAGCGCTCTTAAAAGCTTCGACACGCGAGTGCTTCCAAAGGCACTTCCGGCGACCCCAACAGAGATATAGATGACGCTGGCTTTACTCCTCCCACCATCTGTACCATTCCATCGATACATTAAATGCGAAGGAGTTTCATTCATATCACAAGACGATGTTGGCAGGCCTGCCCTTCCCGCACCAGCGCCAACATCCTTGGACGCTGGTTGTGATGGTGTAGAAGAGAAGGGAAAAGGGGGGAGGGGGTGCGGATCTGGCGTACATCATCAGAGCAAACAGAGGGCCATAACTTGGGACATAACCAACCGATTGCTCCCAAAATGGCCTTTATGCGTCGACGGCTGGCGTATGGCCTGTTAAGAGCGGCTCACTCACGCAGAGGGGAGTCGTTCTCTGCAGCAATTTGTTCAGATTTCCAGTCGGAGTCGGAGGCAGAGTCCCCGCTGCTGCTGCTGCTGCTGCGACGTCGGCGATGAAAAAAGGAACAGAGAAGGCCGGAGAGGAGGAGGAGAGGATGGGGCACGGGGGGGTGGAGGTTGATGGTGAGGAAACAGGAAGGGTCTGGGCCGATGCGGGAATAATTGGTAATGGAATGAAGTCCTACGGGGAAGGAGAGAGCGAGAATTTATTTGCGTTAAACTGGTATCACAATATGGAACGTCAACAACGGTGAAGAGGATAGGAACAATAGACCTTCGTAGAGAGAGAGAGAGAGAGAGAAGAAGAAGAAATAAAATACTTTTACATTCACAGTTTTAATAAGTACTTACTGAAATGAGAATTACAACGTCTATACCAATCACACTGCGAAAATTCAAACACTGAGAAGTTAGTGAAACATGAGTCTTATCATTGAATGAGGAAGAAAAAGAATCAGGTAATTCTCTCTCTCTCTCTCTCTCTCTCTCTCTCGGAAGTCATTCACTAAGCCGAGATAAAACCAGGCTTTTGTGTTGCCTAGAGTCAACGGTTTCCTCAAGCGGATTGCTGGGCGGTTTCGTTTTACAACCACTTCGAGCAAACGAACGCAATCCATTGCAAAACACGCATAAACATAATCGCCAAATGGTGTGTGTGCCTGTGTGTGCATGTATGTGCACAAGTATGTAAACAGTATATTCAATTGCCAAAAGAGATAAGAAAAGAGAGAGGATGGGAGGGGAGGCGGGTGTTGTATGCCAAACAGACACAGTTCAAAAAGTAAGGAAGCGAATGAATGAATGAAGCAACTATCCTCAGGGGTGGAACACACAGTAGCCACCACTGGAGGTCCTTCACTGGACACACACATAAGCAGATACCACGCTCCGTCAATCACCCACGAGATGAATATCAATAGACCCACTCTTGGGAGGATCATCCCCCTCGCTTTCTGCTCCTGGGAGATTAGCCTGAGCTGACTATTGAAATAAATGGATGTTTGGAGATACGGCCGGCCTCGTTTCAGACGTGTCCGACTTCGAGTGGTGTGGCGGGCTGCTGCGCGACTTTATTTAAAGAGTCAGACAAAGTAAATTAAAGACAGTTGGAATATGAAACCTTTCGTCCGTTCAGCCTTCGAAACTCTTTGGTTTGCTCTTTGTATCGCAGCACTGATATGAATGGCAGCGTTGCATTAAGCCTTATGCCAGCACGAACTGTTGCTCCGTAAGCAGCCCGTATCTCTATTAAGATGCTTACTATAAGGAAACTGCTACAGGGTCTTCCTCTAAATTTAGATCAGGATAAAAGCTACCGACACATTTAATTTTGACACACAAACTGTCAACCACCACGTATTGAATGAAGAAAAATTATAAAGTAATATTTTTCAACCACTGACTATATTGTAGTTCTGCATCCTTACATAAAACTGTAATGAATTCCACAAGTCAGTACCAGAGAGAATAATTAATTTCAATGGATACTGTATATAGGCCCACGTTACCAATGAACTTTAATATATAAAATCAAAACGCAAAATCGACTGTCTTAAATCTTAATGGACGCATACTTATTGCAGTGAGCCATTATCATTTCTGTAAGGCTCACACACATCAAGTTGTTGGCTCTCGTTGCATTAATTTGATTCTGTATGATCTATATAGGTTTGTGTAAAGAGGATGGGTTATTCAGAAAAAAAAGAGAGGGAGAGAGAGATTCAAAATATACATTTCATATAAATTATTGGCTTTGGAATGATTCTACTGCCTCTGTTATCCCAGATTCAGGCGCCTCTATCGCGTTTTAATATTTTCGAAGTCGCTATCATATTACTGAGTACTAATATATACACTGCAAGAGCCAGAAGAAAATATTAAATGCCATAATTAACTAGCGCTTTCGTGTATTTAATGTACACTTCTTCAGAGCACACTACCATTTAACAAATACACGAAAGCGCCAGGTACTTGAGCCTTTTATTGTCTTCTTCAGGCCCTTGCAATACATTTAGTCACGTGATCCTTGTGACGGTATAGCGTGTGACATTGTATATATGTATATATATATATATATATATATATATATATATATATATATATATATATATATATATATGTGTGTGTGTGTGTGTGTGTGTGTATGTGTATACACACATACACAGTAATAAAATCATTTCCTCTAGTCGTAAACACGAAAGTTCACGTGTGAACAAAAGAAGGAATGAAAGAGAGAAATAAATAGCCATCCACAAATACTTCTCCCAAGAAGACGAACATCTCGCTATAACTCGAGCGTCAACGAAGAATCGTTGCTGGAGAGATGTGTTTTTTCAGTTTTTGACGGCCACTAATACGGCTTTTATAGCTTTCGGAAGTACTTAATGCTGGGTGTGGGGACCATGAACATGCTAAATGCTCCGCTATTAACATGTTAGGTAAACGGGCTTCATCGTCTGGGGCCAAGTGGATAACTGGCCGTTTGTCAAAAGTTATGGTGCTTGGTGGAGAGGGAGGGGGTAAAGATGGGTGAGAGGGGAGGGGCGAGAGAGGGGGAAGGAGGAGGAGGTCTTGTGCGGGGGAGTACGTGGGAGGGGAAACGGCTTGGGAAAGAAGAGGGAAGGAGCTGTCAAGAGGAATACGTGGTGAGGGGCAAGATGGACCAATGGGAGAAGAATGGAAAAGGCAGCAATTTCCTATAAATAGGCTGTTTTTGGGGTTGGGGTGAGGAAGGCGGGGACCGAAGAGGCAATAAAATTGTCGTTTTCAAAAGAATGACAGTAAATCTAAGTCCTGAATGGAACTTGCTTTTGGAGAGGGAAGGGCATCCCTAATGAAGAGCATTGTGACCTATGAAGTTCTTCGCTAAACAAACATGCGAATAAGTAACTGCCCATGAAATACTTCGTTTGTTGGTTATAAGAAAATACCCTAATAAAATGCCAAATATATTTACGTTATTTTTCGAATAAAATACTGAAAGCGCTTTAATAAGATGTCACCAATCCTTGAAATGCTCATATATTGTGAATAAGTGTGACCTCATTTTTAGGTAAATGTACAATAATTAAGACTTCTTTATTGTCAATACAACGTGGTCGGTTTCCACTTAAAGTATAACACTTCCTGCGTCTAGACTTTGTGGCAGTGAGAAACAGAGCCCCTTCAGGCCCGTGTAAAATTCATACAAGGTCCTCTTTGGCATTCTGGTGCTCCAGTATCAGTGTAAAATCACACTGACCCAGTAAAACATTGTGGGTACTTCAGAGAATTTGCCAGCATACATAATTTGTAAGAGCCTTATCCGACCCTGGCACTGTCCAAGTCACCTTTTTTGTGCTACGGTAAGTTCCTGACATGTCTAGTTAAACTTTCTGTGCCCAACGTGAACCTTTTTCTACCTACGACAGACCTTGTCGTTTTCCAAGTAAACCTTCTTAAGACTGCATTACAGGACCCTGAATATGTTCAGACTTGATGTCCCATGTGGACTCCGTGCGCAGAAACACCTTGTCTGTCCGTCTGAGACTCCCAAAATACATAACTTTTTTTTCATGTCCATCTATGAAATGTCTACGTAAACTGAATTCTTTGTTAAGTGAAACCTTTTACTGTTTATTATTATTATTATTATTATTATTATTATTATTATTATTATTATTATTATTATTATTATATGTTAAAGCAACCTCTTCGATTACACTGCAGAGAATATGTCACTGAGTGTTAAAATTTATGACGTTCATAAGTTATTATCATCTAGTTAAGAAGGACATAAAACACCTTTTTTTCCGATTTCCAGGCAATTCACCAAAACAGCTGAAAACTAGAATACCTTTTTTATTCCCGTAAGTGATGACAATAATAATCATAGCAATAAAGAACGCCTGTATAATAAATAAGCTATCAATTTCAGACGCTACAGAAACTATCACTACTTACAAAACTCTGTTGATTAGAAAAACGAAGAAATCAGACTCTAGTTTTTATTCCAGCGTAAACACCACCAGAAATATAATGATAAAATAAAAGGCAAAACCAACGGAAAAGAATTGAATATCCTCGTTAAGTTATTTCCGTACTGAAAAGATAAAAATAATCGGTTAAAAGAACTATAAATAATTCAGTATAAAAAATAATGAGAGAGAGAGAGAGAGAGAGAGAGAGAGAGAGAGAGAGAGAGAGAGAGAGAGAGAGAGAGAATGTATATTTACAATAATTAGTGAGCGAGCGTAACCACAAATAATTCAATCTGTTTTTTGGTGATGAGTCGAGAGCTAATACTAACAATAATAATGAGAAGGAAGCACAGTGTCATACAATGACCAACATCTCCGGCTGTGACCATCCATCCATTCCAAACAACTTGAGGGCAAACGCATCAACTCCTCGTCCATTTTCCTTCGGTTTCAGAAGTCATCCATCTTCTTGCAATATATGATAACACATCACTTGAAAGCGGACGGTTTAGTCCGATTACATTAGTCAAGCTAACTGAACGCAATCTATTCGTGATTTATTCAGCCATAAATCACATAGAGTTTGCGGGGGCACGTGCCACGACTCAAAATCTCGCGGCTCAGCCGTACTTACATGTAAATGCTTCTGCTTCTCCTTAAAAGAACAAAAAGCCGGCAGAGCTGAATGGCGACCAATCGCTGCTCTAAGAGGAAATGGTGGGCCATTATTAATTACGAGCTCGTTGGCGCACGCTACGCGCGCTAGAACTCGGCACTGCTGTCTCCCCTACTCTCCCGATCTCCTACCTACTCCGCTCCCACCCGGGCCGGACAAACAGGTTTGCAGGAGGAGGATGGATGTCCCCCCCTACCCTCCAGTTTCCCTACCTACCACGCCCCAATCCGGGGCGCACAAACCGGTTTGCAGGGGGTGGGTGGCTGTGTCATGTCTCCCCTACTGTCACCCGGGGTAGGACAAACAAGATTTTATTATTATAGATTGTTACAGTCTCTCACATTCTTCCCTCTTTTGCTGTTTGGTGAGGAAAAAAATTTCAAGATTTCAAGAAGAATGGTTCTGAAGGGTTTCGATTTCAAGACTACTGGGAGTGTCTTTAATAAGAGGCGTTTCTGAAAGACACCAGGACATTGGATGAGGTAAATGAACTAATTTGCAGATACCAAAAGATTGAAGAGACAAAAAAGACTGATCAGACTTGGAAAAATAGGAGGAATTCGGAAGAAAGTGTAGGCCAAGATAAAAAAGGGTCTAGGAAGAAGGTAGGAGAAAGATAATAAAAAATGTTGGGATAATTACCAATGCATGTATGAAAAAAGAGACTGTGTACTGGGTAGGAAAGACGGGTTCTAGACTACAATGAGCTCAGTAGTGCAAGGAGGAATGATGCTTGAAGCATGAACTAAAACGACTGAGGAATAAAATAATGAATGGATTGGTCTAGGAAAAGTGTGAACTGAATGAATCAAGAGAGAAAAGCATGAAGAATAGATTTATGAAGGTGGCGTGACGGTTTATACACCAGAAGTGGAACATGATTGAACTGAATTAACCTACTTAGCAATAAAAGGTATTTGGTGAAGAAGAGACTTGGAGAAAGAATGGTATTGAATAGACCCAGAAAATGCATGAATCGACAGACTCACGAAGAATGGAGATTGACTGCACCTAAAAATAGAATTAATATAACAATGGCCAAGCACAGAAAAAGCAACATTCTGAAGAGCACTGACCTGAATGGATGGGAAGAAGGAGGGGGAGGGATTGCTGAGGAACAATAAGAGGCAAAGATCGAGGAAGTGCCACCAATTCTATTTCACTTCTTCACACGTTCAAACCTTTTATGAAAATGAATTGCTTACCAAATTAAAGTATTTTTTAGGGTCCTGCTCGTCGGAATGCCTGATGGTCTGGCGTAGAAAAAAAAGTATGCTCGACCAGCATAAGTACCCCAACAGAATGATTTCAAGTAACCAAGAAGAACGCAACAGCATTCATTCACTTTAAAACCAATCTCTCGCGAAAACAAGTTTGTGCCCATTCGATATTATCATGGTTTGTCGAGTCCGTGAATTGGCTTCTGTCTCTTCAGTCTTCCCTGTCTTCAATGGACCGAGAAACCTGATACAGCTTTATGTATAATCTCTTAAGTGCCTAGATAGACTCTCTCCTCCCTCCCTCCCTCCACCCCGCAATCTTTCCCATCGTGACCCCCTCCGGCCATTTAAGTTTAACGTGTTGCTGAGTCACTCGATAGATGAGTACTATATTGAAGTTGGGGGAGAGTCCCTCTCACATCCGCCCTTCGCGGGAAGATGAAATTTCATTTTTCATATGTGCTTAATTCTTATCTTCCGTTTCTGAAAAATTATTTACTCGACGTCAAATTGCTTTCTCATGCATCCTTACTCATATTTTCAAACCTATATGTATATCTATGATTATCCTATTGTCTAACAATTGCTTTCACTCTTTCTTCTGTATCAGAAAACGCAGACACTCCGAATTAATGGAATTTTGTTCTATTTTTCGAATCAACAGATGACTATAATCCTGTCAGCTTTTACTTTATTGTGAAAGTCACATAAAAAGTCATTATATAACACATATATATATATATATATATACATATATATATATATATATATATATATATATATATATATATATATATATATATATAGTATATATATATATATACAGTATATATATATATATAATGTGTGTATGTATGTGTGTGCAAACAGACCGTAGCAACATACATACCAAATGGAATAATGAAAAGAAAAGAGAAGACTGGCCGACAAGTTAGCTTCAAAAGCCCATTACCACCCGGCCCCTTCCCCCTTGAAAAGCAGATGGTTGGGAAAAAATTCCGAAAATCGGAGGTAAATGGCAAGAAAACCTGACGAAAAAAGATAAACAAGATACAGGAAGTACAGGTCAGACTAAGTTATGAATACTGTATGAGTAATTTACAGGCTAAGAAAGTGTAAATAACGTTATCTTGAAAAAGTCAGAAAACCAAATAAATATCTGTCGGCATGTTAGAGAGGTGTAAAAATGAAAAAAACAGGTATGAAAATACGCATTTACAAGTAAGAAATGCGAAACAATGTTCAGCAAAGGGGATTACCCTCCAGAATTAGAAAAAAGTACTAAGTTTATTAAAAAATGGAAAATTCCAGATGACAGTTCTTCCTTTAGAGTTATGAGTTAGAAAATGTGGAATAAAATGCAAATAGGAGAGTGTAAATAAGGCTTTTGTAATTGGGATTACACGCATAAAAGGTTAAACAAAAGGCATATTTCGCATACAGAATCACACTGATTATTTTAAGCTTCTTATCGCCGCATAAATCACAAACAACGATCAGCTAAATGAACACGATCTCCTACGACCTTTGCAAGATCACGACTGTCTATGGCGAACTCCATCTCCTGTGAAGATTACCACCCCGCGGTGAGCATACAACCTTTTTTTGCGATCACCTCAATAACGAACAGGCTCCTTTGCGGTGATCACCATCCTCTGCAATGATCACCACCTTTGCAGCAATTGCGAACCTACAAACCTTTCCAGATGCCACGATCTTCTACGGCAATCACCATCCGCTGCGACAGTAATCATCTCTTCCGACGATCACCGATATTTGCGACATCCTCAACCTCCTGCTGAGGTCAAGTACCACTGCAAAAATCAGAAAGTCAGTGCGCCTAACGTCCGAGTGACAGAGTATACATATACTCCTCTATCCTCATGCAGGGAGTAACAAATTAATTACCTCTGAAGTACTTCTGCAGTTCTAAGAACAAGTTCCCCAAAATTAACAAAAAATCACTCGACTGTATCAACGACTCTCAAATATTGCTAGCGGTTCTTAACAAATCTTCTTGATTTGGAAAAGATGTTACAAAATTTCTAACTGTTCTTGTTTACTGCAATGTTCGAGTTTCCATGGTTTATATATATACACACACACACACACACACACACATATATATATATATATATATGTGTGTGTGTGTGTGTGTGTGTGTGTGTGTGTGTGTGTTTGTGTGCATTTATGTATAAGTGGGGACTAACAACACAAATCATGTTCATAACAACTGGATCTTCTAATCTATAACTAGTTCTTTTCTCTCTCTCTCCCCCCAATAACACCAGCCCCCAACCCCTGTCTCCCCTTCCCCCCCCTCTCTCTCTCTCTCTCTCTATCTCTCGCACTCACTCTCCTCTTGGACGGTGTATCCCTCTCGAGTCCCGATGTTTGGCAGTGATACGGCCATCTGTATGGTAATGGGGAAGACTGTCTCTGATCGACTTTTTATTTGCTCCGTAAACCTCGGGATTTGTCAGTATTCGTGGCCAGCACCCCTCGCCGGAGTGGAGGAAAGGGGAGAGGGATGTTTCCCCTCAAAGATCGCTGATAGAGGAGAGAAGAGAATTTAACGTCACCCAACCCTCCCTCATCCTTCTTCCTTCTTTATTCACGTGACTACCTCGCCTTGTCGGCATCTTCGCCCTCTGGTACCCTCTGGGGACAATTCAGGGATATTTCATTTATCGCCGCATGCTGGTGATATATATATATATATATATATATATATATATATATATATATATATATATATATATATATATATACTTTATATGTAAAGTATATATACATATATAATATATATAACCAGACGTTAATGGAAGTGCAACAATGAACTTGGTTTTTAAAGTTCTATGTCACCAAATATTCTTCCGTTTATGACTAAGGGACTCTTCCTTCATCTCCCACAGATTGAAAATGAACATAAATCTGTCATCTATGGCATATTGGTGTGTAAATAACACAGTTTCTGGCATTACTGAAGTTCAAGGCATCATATCTTTGTTAAAATGATAAAAAGAAACGACACGATTATCATTCCAAAATCCTACAGCTAGCTATACAGGAAATTGCCAATGATGCAGTTTCATGAAAAAGTATAACCGGGATATACAACGCTAAATCGTATACGAATTGGATCTGACGTATGTAATACATTTATTCTCTCCCTTATTTAATCAGGGAACGTCGCGATGGGCTACCGTCTCCTTTTCCAGCCATCCCACCTCCCAGCCACAACCAGCACCCACACACATCCCCACACTAAAAAGGTGATGGGAACTCCATCATAATGGTTACGGGGTTAACCCCGAAGGGAGCGTCAGAACCACCTCCTTCAAAGCTTTTTTAATTTGACACCCTGAGATTTTCATCTGAAAATTTACTCAAAACAAAACAAAAACGTAGAAAACGGAAGCACCGATGCACCTTACCGCAACCTTCAACAAACTTTGATAAAAAGCACAACCTCCGAACTAGCATTACTGATATTCTGCAATCATGTACAAAGGACAACAAGAAATTAACGGGAGTGTCAGATTTAGTCACAGTTATTTTTATTATTATTACAAAAGTTTCGTTCGATTTATGAAAAGACAGGTCGTTTATTGTATATGCGTGCATGATACAGAGAACCGAAGAGAGACTTACGGTTGCAAAAAAATAATCCGATGAGATATAGATATATATATATGTGTGTGTGTGTGTGTGTATGTATATATGTATATACGTGTGTTTTTATTTATACTGTACGTATGTGTATATATATATATATATTATATATACACACATACTCATATATATTATATATATACATATATATACGCTTCAAAACTGGTAGAAAGTAAAGACAGACATATGGAGAAGGAAAATGAAGGAGAGAAAATGAGCTATTGCCCTAAGGAACCGAGAGATTATCCTCTCGAACGACGTAAGGTAGTAGAAAACAAGGAACTTAGAAACAACGAGGGAATTATAAAATTAAAAGAGTTCTGCTATTATTATGTATGCCTGATAATTCATTTTGTTTATCAGTAGCAAGAATTAAGTGACACTAATGAACGATTTTCTGTACGTTATATGAGACTCGCGTTCCAAAGGACAAAAAATTGATCACATTTTCACTGTATTACGGGTCGGCGCCTATCAACCCATTTTTTTTAAACATCCTTTTTTGTCAAGGTTATTGATGTGTACTGAAGGAGACGGCAGCTTACTGATGTTTGTGAAAGAAAATGTGAACGACGCAGAGTAAGTGATAATAATGGTAATTCCATTCTTGTATTCGTAAGAGAAAACGCACATAACTTTAATAGAGTACCTTGGCTAGTCTCATTTTCCGAGGTTTACAGTCTCATATCGCCCTTCTTCTTCTTCTTCTTCTTCTTCTTCTTCTTCTTCTTCTTCTTCTTCTTCTTCTTGTTCTTCTTCTTCTTCTTCTTCTTATTATTATTATTATTATTATTATTATTATTATTATTATTCCCCTTATAATAAGTTTCCATCCGCCTCACAATAAATGCCTGCCAAAGGCCAGTTTCATCCCTCCCCACCACACACATGGAATCAACCCTCCGTCTCCCCTTGACATGGGGAACGGCACATTTTCACCCATAATGCGTAAACACTATAAATCCCAAGGAAAATGGCCCACTTATCAAGGGGTCAACCGTTTATAGTGACTCGTTAAGAGGTATTAGATGCGGCTTCTGACTCCCCTTAAACCCGCCACTCGACGCTCACAATTGACCCTATAAAACATAGATATTTCAGCTATGATATGAGGAGAGAGAGAGAGAGAGAGAGAGAGAGAGAGAGAGAGAGAGAGAGAGAGAGAGGTGGATTACGGATCACTGATAACTCATAACCGTCCAAAGAACACTGAAATGAGTAATCAGCAACAGTTTCATCTGTTGGACGTAAGCAATTTATTTTAGAACAAGACACATATATACAGTATTACTGGATTGTTTTTTGCCCCTCATTTTTTCCTTTATATGAGAAGCGCAACGACAAGAATCACATATACCAAGAACAATGCGCAATGGGAAAAAACATAATATAAACACTGAGGTCTATTTTTAGGTGATGTGTGGTATTATGTAGTGATATATAGTAAAGATTTTCTCAATTTGGTGACATACTGAAAATTAACACATTTCAATATAGCCTCGATTAGCTCTTGTTTCCCATGGTTGCAATTTTAAGTTAAATTAACCAATATAAAAAAAAAACAATCAGAATTTCAATACGTTGATTCTTATGAAATGCGATGACAAGATTTTTCTCTTCCTTTGAAAAAACTGAGCAGCGGTAAAGAAATAAGATGAAAAGGGAACTTGAAAACAGGTGGCCAAGAGAGTTTTGCACTAAATAAAACGCCTCTTTTACAGCGTCTTCAATTCAATAATGGCCACATTTCAAGCTCTATCTGCGGAGGTTATGACGCCATCTATCGGCATTACTCGGCATTATTTCTCCCCATTTCTTTCCTCCCGCTCGTATTTTTCCCCTCATTTTTCCCCTCTCGCAACAATCGCGTCTAACTCATTTCTATTTCCGCTGACTTGCAGGGGTAAGGGTGCGGGGAGGGGATTACTACCTATCCGCTAGTCTTTTAACTACCTTGTCTACCGCTGGTTTACTAGTTAACCAGAGTAGTTAGGGCGATAGTTAAAGAAAACTGAAGAGAAAGGATCGAGTTTATTAGCCCGGGGGATTAGCTTCACATTCAACTACCCGGCGCAGCCGCTGTTTAGAACCAACATTTGGCAGCGGATAATTACGCGAGTTTATCCTAGAAATGACAAAAAGAAACCATTCTCCAAGAATAACACAGCCCTGTCCCCCCATCTCTCTCTCTCTCTCTCTCTCTTTAACATATCTGCGCCCAAGTAAAATACGCGTCTTCTATAGAATCATGAATGCAAGTTGACGTTGTAGAGCCATTATATTAAACGCAGCAATGATTTCCATTACTCTCTATTCTTTGTAGAAATTTTGCATCAGTGACGCTTTGTAGCTAAAACACAGCTAAGATTAACTGCTATCCCTGTAGAATCATTAGTCTTCAGTCTGTCATTTCGCTTTCTCATGCCACATTAGTCTATGTTTCTTAATGCCAATCAGAAAAGTAGAAATTATTCTGTACACAACAAACACTTCGGACTCTCTCTCTTCTCTCTCTCTCTCTCTCTCTCTCTCTCTCTCTCTCTTGGCAGTTCATTCTACTTAGATCTCCCAGAGGTGATATAAAGCTCCTTGTGAAATCGGATGTGGACGAAGAAAAGACAGTGGCGACTAGATTAATAAATATGACTGCGTTTCTAAAAGTTCGAGAGAGAGAGAGAGAGAGAGAGAGAGAGAGAGAGAGAGAGAGAGAGAGAGAGAGAGAGATTTACTAGAAACGGGATCAACGACAGATTAAACTGAACAAAGGGCGATGACTATGAAGATGACATGTGCCTTTCTCATCTTCAGAGAGGAAAAATAAGAAGAAAAATGAAAGACAGAAATGAATGACGCGAAGAAACTAGAATAATATATATTTTTTTGTGACTGTCCCACAGAGGATTACATCTTCGTCTTTTAGGAGATTTGTCCATTTTAAAAGACATGATCCTCCGAACTTTCCTATTTAACAGATAGGATCGTTTGAATTGCCCCCTCCTCTCTCTTTCTCTCTCTCTCTCTCTCTCTCTCTCTCTGGTTAGACGAATGTTATGGGTCACAGCTGGGGTGAAGAGAGAGAGAGAGAGAGAGAGAGAGAGAGAGAGAGAGAGAGAGAGAAAGCAACAGATGTGAGTGATCAGTAATCCGTCAAATTGTATACAATCATATAGCTGAAATCAAGAAGGACAAGACGAGATATTCTTTCACCTCAGCTGAGTAACCATACATAACGTATTTAGAATATTCATTTACTCTTTTTTTACATATATATATATATATATATATATATATATAATATATATATATATATATATATATATAATATATATATAATATATATATATATATATATATATATATATATATATATATATATATATATATATATATATATATATATATATATATATATATATATATATTCCCAAGAAAAATATGAGATGTAGTTTCTACCTATCAAAACAATAAAGGCCTTGCCTAACTGACGGAATGACAGCCGATAGAAGGGCTTCCAAAAATTAATCCATTAAGATTAAGGTAGAGAAGCGAAGATAACGGGACGCCTTTCTTAAATAATAAATTCACTCCTAGCCGAAAAATATTCCTTACAAAAAACAAAGTTCATTCAAGTTCATCATGACAATTGAAGTAAAGTTGTCACCAAACAAATACTTCCTTTACTCTTGACTAGCATCACGTTGAATATAATTTACCCTCATCTAATTGAAAAGAAATGATCATCCGAGGGATAACGCAACTCTACAATATTTGAAAGTATTTTTTGTTGAATATTTCCCTTCATTTTTCACTGTCTTCTTCATATACCCAATTTTTTTCGTACAATTCGTAAGATTTAACAAACGGAAAATTAAAACCACATTTACTACATGAAGAGTTCTTTCGTGAAACACATATTCACCTCCACTCTCTGCTACTTTCCCACAGAATTAAAAAGGACTTTACAAACACCTACTACGAGAGCATATCACAAACAGCGGCGAAGGCCCATACAGCCATAAAACCCAGCAAGAGACGAAACACAACGCACAGCGATTCAATTAGTCATAAGTATAAAAAAAAGGACTCTCCAACCTTTGAAAAATCTGCCCCACTTCCATGATCTTTAATTCAAGTCGGACAACATCCACGGAGAGATGTACGCCGCCCTTGCAAAAATGGTTCCTAGACGCTTAAAACAGACGAAAACTTACATTAAATAGAGTTCCGTGAAACTTTGGAGCATCCTGCCTTGCTACGCACACACTTCTCATTCATATATACACATACACACTCACACACACACTCACACACACAAACCGAGAAAAATAATGTATCCTTCCGCTGCAGCTTGGTAATCTGCTGAAAAAAGTTAGGATAAAAACAAAAGGAAAAGTGGGAGGGAGGGGGAAAGGAGGGAGGAACCGGGGAAGGGGTTGTGGGAGAGGGCAAGGTGGAATGGAGAGAAAGGAGTATAGTTGGGAGCTGAAGCAGATTGAAGGGCGGGGGAGGAAGGGGTGGAATGGATAAGCCTTGTGCATCATCTTCAACTTAACCTTTTGGTAAAAAGAAAAATACGTTTGAGAGAGATAGAGCTGGGGAAGTTGGGGGAGGGGGGGCCTCTGTTAGTTTGGACCTCTCATTCACCCTCCCCACCTTCCCCAACCATCCTTCCAGGGCCCGATGCCTCTTCACCGGTGGCCGGGAAATGCATTAAACCTTTCCTTTTCCTGTCGAACTTTCTCGGGAAGGTGGATGGGGGAATAGCTCATAGCATCTGGGAGAACCAATTTTCCCTATGTGCTGTAAATTTTCTTGTTAAGATTAAATGAATAAAGCAAATAAACTGTCAAAGTATATAAACCAATAATTGTCAAGTAGAAAATCATCAGCATTACAGTTCATGAAAATACCATTTTACTCTCACTAAAAATACGAGAAGAACCGCAAAATAACATTTATATATTATTTTACAGCTCAAAGCCTAAATATGGCGAGCTGCAATGAATTGCAAACTTCTCGTCAAAATTCTTTTTATCAATAATTTTGGTTCTGTCACAAGGCCACATTCTCTGGTCTATTTTTGTATCTTCATGCCAGATTTATCCAAAGCAGCCAGTGGTGGCGGCAAAAGACAGACGCCCATGTTTGTCATCCAAGATCGGCACCTTTGTTCGTGAGGGAGGAGCAGCCTATAAAATGCATCCCTAAAGAACGACGAAAGAAAGCATATGCTGACTGGTGCGGGTAGAGTTATTTGGTATAAAATATTCTATGAAAAAAACATTCCTTAAATTACTTAGTTGTGAAACAGCAGTTATCAGTTTTGGAATTTGCTAGGCCTAGAGCATTGTAGGCTACAGCTTTTCAAACCCGAATCTACGGAAAACTGGGCGGCGTCCTCATTATTTCTATATTATTTGGTTAAATGCATATTAACTACTCCATGAAATAAGAAAAATGCTTGTTTACATCAAACGCTTCGGCCCTAGTGACAATATACTGTATGTAATTTTTGAATCCCCTATTAAGGGTACCACACAATTCCGGTAGAAATTGACAACACCTTTGGTCAAAAACAACGGGCCCCGCCTCCAACCACCAGTAGTGAAACATCAGTGAGGAAAATGACATTTTACCTCAATACTGTGCAAATTACTGTCCTCTAACATTACGTGAATAAACTCTGATATAAGACTCATTAAAGCAATCAATTTTTAACTTCAGTACTGAATTGAAGATGAAATACGGAAATCGAATAATCATTTAACATTTCTTTTAAAAAATTGTCCATCAATCCTCTAGAAATTAAGTTAAGGAATAAAATTACCAATTCAAAAATTAAAAATGAATACTGACTCAAGGTAATACCATACGTAATCTTTTTAGCCCTGATATTTTTTAAGTAACGCTGAATAACCAAATAGGAAAGCAATATTACTATTAACATTTTCTTTTTCATATCTGCCTTCCAGGTGAAAATATGGTTCCAGAACAGACGGACGAAGTGGAAGAAACAGGACGGAATCACCAACGCTGAGGCCATCGAGCATAAGAACGCGGCCACGGGCAAGAACAAGAAACCAGCCTCTGGAAGCAACAGCGCTTCCAGCGCTGCCAACTCCGGCGCTAACGCCCTTTCCTCCTCCTCCTCTTCCTCCTCCTCATCGGATCATAACAAGGTGAGCAACGGGGAAAAAAAATAGGTTTACGATTCAACTATGGAATGGGCAATGGAGGGAGGTGTCGGGGTTCCTGTGAGGTGGATAAAAGCCTGGAATGTGAAACTGCCAAAAAGAACTAATGGAAAGGCTACAAGCAAAACAAATATCCTAAAAAAGGAGAAAAAGTTCAAACTGAAAAGATTCTGGAATGGGACAAAAGGCCAAAGCGAAGTAGGGAAAGTCAGAAATATAGATATATCCGGGGCCGACAGGATTAAGAGGGTATACAGAAATAGTAACAGCTATCTGGAACAGTTGGTAAGGTAAGGATTTCTTTTCTAAAACTCAAGAATGAACGCAATTACTAAATAGCTGGAGATCGTTGCTCACTTCAAAACGAGGAAAATGGCGTAAGATTAATGAAGAAAATAATACTGAGAGCGAAGAAATTTTTATTTTAACAGCGGTGGACGTCCTTACAGATTGACAATAGTAATATAACAAGTAAAAAATACGCCGAAGTTTCTTCGGCGCAATCGAGTTTTCTGTACAGCGTGCAATGCTCTATGAAACTCTCAGCCAGGGCCCATGAAACTCTCAGTCTTGGGCCATGAAACTTTCAGCCAGGGCCCGGTGGTGGCCTGTGTTGTCGGCACCTATAGCGGTGCCAGACGCACGATCATTGCTAACTTTAACCTTAAATAAAATAAAAAACTGATGCTAGAAGGCTGCATTTTGGCACGATTGATGATTGGAGGGTGGATGATCAGTAGTTTTTAAGATCTGAGGCGGACAGAAAAGTGAGGACGGACAGACAAACAGCCATCTCAATAGTTTTCTTTTACAGAAAACTGAAAAGGATGTACGACTTAGAAAAAAAAATATGGAAAAAAAAGTAGTAGAGTCTGATTCCAGGTTACTTTTTCAAATATATACGCAGTAAAAACAACAAAAACAATTGGCCACCACATAGTAACAACTCGCACCCTGTAAAATCACCCTGAATTGGATCAACGTACAGAAACAATTATTTTTATAAATTAGACTTAGTTATATGCTTTCATATTCATTTGCTAATAAAAAGAAGCCAGCATAATAATAATAATAATAATAATAATAATAATAATAATAATAATAATAATAATAATAATAATAATAATTATTATTATTATTATTATTATTATTATTATTATTATTAAGGATTGTTTCAGAATACAAAATTCCAATAGAAGATTTCATTATTTCAATAGATTTTTATTTCTGACTGCCGGATAATAATAATAATAATAATAATAATAATAATAATAATAATAATAATAATAATAATAATGAAGCATTGTTTCTGGAGATAAAATTCAGCGAAATTCCGAGAGACTTGGACTTCTGATCCCCGATTCTTTCCATTCCAGGGACTGAATGCTGAGAGTTCTGCAGCTAACCCCGCTCCAAGCGACGGCGGAAGCTCCCCGACAAGCCCCTCTCAGGTAAGATACGCTTTCCTCTTCCAGGAGAATAACAAATTAAGTGGGGATTTCTCTCTCTCTCTCTCTCTCTCTCTCTCTCTCTCTCTCTCTCTCTCTCTCTCTCTCTCTCTCTGAAAGCCCTCCATCTCAAATAACATCACAACAAAATTCTCATTTACTTCCAATTCCATCACGGGGCGAAATGCACATCAGCGCACGAAGGTTTTCCACTAAAAATCTTTCTTGGACTTTAAAAGAAAAGGATACCAAAATTAACGATCCCCAGACCGCATGGAACAGCGAATGTTTCTTTCCTTCCCGCCACTGTCAGGATTCGGTATCTGCACTTTGCATCCATAATCCTTTCTTCGGGTTTAGGCTAGACACGGTCATTTTCCTTCCCATTGTCCTATAAATCTATGAATCTATACTTTTATACGTATACAGGACATATCGCAGAGGTGACTTTCAGGGGTCTTTCGTGGGAAAGGAGTGGAGGGTAGACAATGCTATTAACAGTGATGCTAAGTTCATTTACTTATTACCAAATTATTAAAGGAATAAGCCTTGTAAACAACAGGTTTACTGAACTTAGGTATTCTAAAATGTTCACTCAAAACTCAATTATTATGAATGAACTAACATCGGTTTTTAGTTTTTATATGACAATTAAAAAGCATCATTCACTGAAACTTTACTTGAAATGCAACCAGAAACATTTTACAACAACGGTAAAATCATAAAAAAAAAAAAATTGTCTTGAGTGACCCGCGCCAAAAGGTGAAAAAGAGGCTTCGGCCAATGATTCCTTATCTTTTCGACATGCTGATTCCAAAAAAGAGGCTGGCTCTTGGCAAACACTAGACAACAGTCGCTTCCAGAATCAATCCCCAGTTGCTGAGCCTTCTGGGATCATTACACTTGATCTTATTACTCGTATGTCCCGTGAAGATTCATTTGTAACTGCACGAAGCAAACTGTGAAGAGCACGACTCTGACCTGACAGCAACAAAGAAACTGAAAACAAAAGGCAGGATTCACACAGTGGTGAACCCCATACCCCTAACAGCATACCCAACCCATCTCCTCCAGTAACATGCCCACCAGGCACCGCCAGAAGTATAAACTATCCATTAAGAACAAAACACTCATAACCCAGATCGCATCCTGACCCTCCGTTTAAGTGAAACACCCTCATAACAACCTCCTAAATCGCCTCCACTCCTGCGTTGGTGAACATACGCTAAGAAAAACTCTCATTAAACTTTCAAATCGCAAACTCATTCATAGTTACTAAGTTTGGAAACAAAAGCCATGTAACCTTCGAAAGAAAAAGGTTACTGACTTTGCTCATTTTCATTGAGCAAAGGACCTCACGGGTTAACCGAGCATGCAAATAATAATAATAATAATAATAATAATAATAATAATAATAATAATAATAATAATAATAATAATAATAATAATAATCACTTCTATTACCTAGTTCAGTCCCAGCCTACCATCTTAAGTGCTGCTTCGTAAAAACCAGACGAACGATGGCGTCACGCAGGTGCCCCGATGCACGTTCACGTACACATCATATATGCACGGAAAAAGCCTTGTTAACCAGTTCGTGCCCGACGGTTTTCTCTGCTCTTTGTCGGGTACGCTGACCCGTCATCCCGTTGGCTGCGTGAGAAAGAATGTACGGAAGATGCTCCTCGCGATTTTTTCTTTTATATGAGAAATGTCAACAAATATTTCCATCGCACAAAAGTAAACGATCATGTAAAAACTCATACCTCCGTTTACACACACACACACATTATATATATATATATATATATATATATATATATATATATATATTATATATATATATATATATATATATATATATATATATATATATATATATATATATATATATATATATATATATATATATATATATATATATATATATATATATATATAATATATCGTATATATTATATACTGTATATTCTTACTAATCCATAACCCAATTTAAAAATTAGCGTTTAAATTAATATTAATAGCCATGAGAATCGGAAATACATTCTTTGTTAGTTCGAAGAGATCTAAATAATTTTTTTTTTCAATGAATTTATTCTAATAAAATCTACATAACATTTAGTATCCAGAATTTTTAACTATGTCATATCGAATATATAACAAGACGACTTCTGGCTAAAATCAGTTCTAAAACTTACGTGAGTTAGTAATGACCACAAATATTTTTAAAGCTTATCGACAAGATATTTTCCTGTCTTGAAAAATTCTCAAAAAAAAATTTATAATCTATTCAGTCTTTGAAGTGAGGTTCTGCTGTGTAAATTACACTTTTCATTTAGACTCTCTACAACAAACTTATTTTCTGATCCTCATTCTAAACACAAAATAGTCTCAAAAACTTTCAAGACAATTTTTCAACAGACGATACTGTCTCGAATAAAATTATTTTCAAGAAATTAAAATTTTTCTGAACGCATTTCCTTATAAATACATATTTGTGGTCCTTCAAGATCACCCTTTACAAGACTTTACAATTGCTCTAACAAGAATTTCAAGGGATTTTGAAGGGATTTTTAATCGTCTAGAGCGTAATAACTAAATTTTCAGAAGAATGCTTTTATTAGTTTTAAAATGCCTGTACCATATCAATCTCGAATTTCTTTTGCAGTTGAGCAATGGCGCTACCAGTGACCTGTCGAGCAGCGATGAGACTTCTCACGGGACCGGGGAAGGAGGAGGGGGAGGAGGCCGCCTGGTGATTTCACCTCCTCCTCCTCCTCCATCTCATCATCACCACCACCATCAACCGCCGCCGCCGCCGCCGTCGGATGTTCCCGAGGACCTCAGCAAGAGCGACTCCAACAACACCACCACCACCTTCGAGGACCGCATCGTCATCAAGGAGTTCGTGCCGTCGCCCATCGGCGGGTCCTACAAAAGCAACCTAACAGGAGCCTCCCCCTCGTCGGGCAACCCATCACCCACAGGAGGGGGGTCCATCTCTGCCCAGTCCTTAAGCCCACCCAAAACGCACTCCCTCCCCGCGACCACCTCTACCTCCCTTATAAAGCCAATACCGGGACCGATCTCGCCACCGAAAGCTTATGGGCCAAGAAGCCCCGTCCCGAAGACGCTCAGTCCCGCGGCCCACGCCCACAGCTCTCCTATCACGCCCCCATCGCATACCATCATTCCGAGGGTGTCTCCACCGACCAGCAGCAGCAGCACCGGCAGCGGTGTCGGAGGTGGAGGTGGGGGCGGCCCCGCTGGGTCCCTGAATATCTTGTCAACACCTACACCTTCTTCATCATCATCATCGCCATTATCAACCTCCTTATCATCAACACCACCCACAGGGTCAAAGGCCGCCGAAAGGACGCACTATCCTTCGCTCCCCGCCCTATGCCAGGAGACAAACCCGAAGGAAAAATTACACGAAAATGGGAAGATAGCAAATGACAGCGAGGCGTCATCTTGATAAAGCATCGCAACCCACAGTCATTTTTTTTAAGCTTTCTCTCTCCCTCTCCCGTTTCTTTCTCATACCTGTTCGATCGAGGGCTCTGTCAGTGACAGCTTCATTAATTAGGAGAGGATTATTATTATTTTTCCCATTGATGGTTTCTATCCGTATAGCTCCCCCTCCCCTCACACGCCACCATCCTCCTCCTATAAAAAAACATCCTTATTAAAATGAACCACTTGAAGAAAACGTGTGTGTGCTTGCGTGCGTGCGTGCGTGCATGCGTGTGTAGACGCATCTCTGATTCTCTTCTTGTTAGTAATTCGTAGAGACACAACACAAGAAAGGACACAAAAGGTGAGGTGAAGAAAACACGGATGAAGAAAAGGTGATGATGATTATAACGATGATGATGATGATGATGATGATGATGACAGTGATACAAAGGTGAACCGAATTATACCGTAAATTATTAAGGATTAATGACCAAAATGTACTTAGTGATCGTGATGCTGTATTGTCGTTGAATGAATTTTTCTCTTCCTTCTATTCATTTGATTTTCTTGTTCGAGACAAAGGATGAGAAAGTGCATGTCTTCAACCTGTTTGAGAGTAATGTTAATCATTTTCATCTTTGATGTGTTATTCTTTTATTTCAATCTTCTTCTGATTTTTTGTCATGTGAGCGAGATGGGAAATAATAATAATATTAATAACAATAACTAATAATAATATATGTTTGTTTCTTAAAATATGTTGTTTCTTAGATAACCAAAAAGAACCTCAAATGACTCTGGTGGCATATTAGTGATGACTGAACCTAAAAAAAAAAAAATAATCGTTACGGGAGTTGAAAATCCAATATTAGCACGAAAAAACACATGATGTAGTCTCGTGAAAATAAAGATAAAGAAACAAGGATAAACTACAACCATTTTTTGCAACTATATATATCTTCTTCATGCAAACCTCGGTCATTACAAGCATGCCACACAGTCAAGCTCATTTTAATGTAGTTTTGTTAAGTTATTGGTGCCATAAGAAATAAAAATATTTAATACAAATGGGAAAAGGCTGCAATGAAGAAGAAAATGAGTGTTATATTCAGCCTAAGGTGAAACAAAAAATTCAGGCTAAGAACTAATGTAACTAAGAGTCTTAAAAAAAGGTGAAATAGAATTTCATGTAATTTTTCAGAACCTTTACTTTTATGGGTAATGTGGAAAAGTACCTCCTCCCTCCCTCCCTCCCCTCCGTGAATATTATTACGAAATGAGAGATAAAAAAAATCCTTGTTTTATTTACATATTGCGAACGACAGCTTATAAATTCAAACAATAAGGATTCAAGATGAAAGTAAATTAATGATAAAAATACAGTACAAATTACAGCCTAGGTGCTGAAGTTTTAACACCTCAAATGAATTTAACCACAAATTTGGGAAAATATGACCATTTAAATGCAAAATCAGATATAAATTTCGAAGAGCAAAGGATTTTGAATACAGAGATAAATAACTGAAAATGAAAATGCGGGAGAGTAAACATGACAGCGATTAAGAAAAGACTAAAAATCCCTTACCACAAAATTAGGGAAAAACATAATCTCAAAATACCTACCGGAAAATGATACCAAGAATCCCTATCGAGGCATTAAAAAACACTTCCATAATTACAAAATTAACAAGTGGAACACATCATGTGACAAGTAAAAACTAAAACAAACTATTGCATTAACGCAGAAAACTTTCATGAAAAATTCCTGCTAACAAATAAATTCAAAGAATATTGATTTATACATCGCTTTTTAAGCGATGTATAAATCTGAAAGAGTGAAGCATTTGGAACAAACACTGTAAAGTGGGATTACAACAGAGAGTGATGAGTCAAGTAGAAAAATAATTTATTCAGTAAAGTTAGGCAATAAGGAAGAGAGAGTAATAAAATGACTATGAAGAACTGATTTCCTCTTTCTCTACGGATGCTGACATATCGACGGGGAGTGGCAAATCTGCCAAAACATAGCACGGTTACTCTTTTGCTTCATGACATTATTTTCTAATCGGAAGTAGGCATACATCTAAAATAACCGATATGATGATATTACTGAATACAGGGTATGACAAAACTGGTGATTATAATTTACAAGGTATTTCTCTAAACAGGTGACAGTATAAAAATTATAGCTTGCAAGAGGCGTGAAACATGAAACCAATGAATGTAAAAAAATAAATGGAAAATATACAAACGCACACACACACAAACACACACACACACACACACACACACACACACACACACACACACACATATATATATATATATATATATATATATATTAATTTATACAACACATACTTATGATAACGATTAAAATCAATTTTCATTCAACGTTTTTAGCGCAATTTATGAAGGTGGGCAACAGGAAAGAGGAGGGCCTCATCTGTATCTATACTTGATGCAAAATCAAACACACGTCGATTTCCGTCGATTTCAGTTATATTGGCAAAAAAATCGCTTTAGCCAACTAACGTATCAATAATAATTTTTCGATAAAAGTACAGTAAAAACAATCGTCTACCGTCACATGACTGACAACAAATTATACAACAATTTTTCAGTGTATCCAAAATTTTCCTTAAAAGGAACAACAATCAATCATGATAAACATTTGTCCTAGAAGAGAAAAAAATTATAATAAAAAATATCAATAATATAATGGCGAGACTTCAAGAAACGACAAGGTTAAGTGACCGAAAAGATGAATTTCTTCGGCGGTCTGAACGGAGGTACACTACCATATGCTCGAGAGGGTGGAACCAAACGAAGTCAATAACTGTCAGTGTTCGAATATTTACGAACTGTTGACGATATACAATACATACTCAGAAAATCTGTTTTGTCTGAGTGCAGTCATCTTAGAGCTTCTCGTGACTCGAGGATTAGAAGATAAGGAGATTGTCAGCAAGTGAAAGATACAGGCAGGTAAGGAAACGGGCTGGAATGACTGAATCAAAGAGAAAGTCATAACGGAAATGAACTTGATAAGATACGACGCAGAAAGTGGCAAACTGCGAATAAGATTACGCAGTTTGTACATCTAAGGTGCCATAGAAGGATATTCATAAACAATACGAAATAAAACATAATATATATTTGGCTAAGGAGTCACAGCAGGATACCTACGAGAACCGACGAACATAAAACGTAGAGTAAGTTTTGTAAAAACACTGGACACGATTACGAAGAAACCTGTAGTGACACACAACAACTTTCGGGCAGTTCCCTTATTCTTTATTTATATGTATATTTCACCTAATTAGTCTGACTCGATTCTGTTCCATCTTCCGGAAAGGACAAAAGTAAAAAAACACACCATATCAGAAAATAAATGTCTTCGATCTTAGCAGAGCCACTGTAACTAACGGACCTCGTGTTGAAAAAGAGCAAGCATACACGGAGTCTCCGGGTCACGTATCGCAAAACCCGCATTCATTGTAGAGCGCTGTCCTCTCTTTGTTGTTGTTGAAATGGACGGAAACAGCTTTTGAGATTAAGAAAATGAAACTTTGAGGACTGAAAAAATATTCTACAAAATAACAGACTCATATAAACAAACAGTTGGCAAATAAGTAGTTATAACGGGTTTATGTACTTTGAAGATGGACTAAAGCGCACTCTAACTTGGGAGCTCTCCTAAATTAAATCGGTTTAAGGTACGTAAAAGGCGTCTTCTGAAACGAAACACTGGCGCGCTGATATACTGGCAAGTTGGGATTTTCGTATGGCAAATAGTGTTCTTCATATCTCAAGAGTCGCGTAGTGCTTGTAAGTTGACTGAAATAGGAAGTCAGTGATTAGCTGAAAAAGTGTAGGTGATAATCGGTCGGAAGAACTTTGTTCTCCTAACATTTTTAAAAGGAAACTGAAGGGCAAGTTCCTTTAAAAAAAAATCTTCTGAACACAAAATCAAATAAATGTGTTAATCAACAATAGGGGCAGTATGATTTTGGGTAAATATATAAGTTTTGTTCTGAACTTAAATAAACATGATCAGTTATTGAGGAGGTAGTAATTACGTTCATTTCAAAAGAAGTGAAAATTTAAATGCATATTTTTTGAGATCAGCAATATGATATAAATGTATTCGGAAACCTGGAAAGACTCTTTATATGAATGGGCAAGCTCTCTGTATTTCCAGACTGGATAATTAGGCTATTTAAGTCATTAAGTAATTTCAAGAAGTCAAGCAGCGGTTAGAAGAATTAAACCATTCACGCAAATGGCGGAAGACCACACTTTCATTATAACGATCTATGACCAATTAAAACAACCATTAGATTACCTGTATCTTTTTTCATTATCCAAAATGAGCACACTTTCTTAAGGCACACACTCGAAAAAAAATGAATGCGCATTGCGCAATAATCTTATTAAAATTCTCAACTATCAAAGTTCCATAAGAATATATGTAAGTATTACGATGGCATGTCGCTAGCATAAATTATCCTAAGTTGAATTTGAGGATCTTGATAGCCCAAATTGACGTATTTTTGTTTGTCATCATCAATGTTGACATCCATTGTACAACATTAAGGCTATTCCTGCGCACGGATCATTCATTTTCCTCGTGAACAACCGAACGGCGGCACCTATTAAATAACATGGAACACTGACGGCGCCTCATCATATAACCTTGTGATCTCTTGAACGAACATTCTTGCAAATTGTAAAGGCTTTCTAAAGACCAACCAGGCATGTTGACCCTTTCTCTGTTTACATCCTTTTACTGTTCAGTCCCAAATTGGTTTAACACGAGAAATAATAATAATAATAATAATAATAATAATAATAATAATAATAATAAAAATGACCTAATGTGGCCGCTTACAGCGCTAACAATTTAAGCAGCGGAATTATACTGAATTTCTGAGGCTTCTAATGCATGGGGGAGTTAGGACACTTGTCGGTGGTAAACAGAAAACCTTAAGCGAAACGTAATTTCCAGTTAATGTAATAAGCCGCATATTGTGACATTAGCATCCTGTACACCGTGCGCTGTATGATGCATCTCCATGTAGAGCTACTGCGGGGTGTTTTCAGTGAACATATTCTCCTTCGGCCAACGTGGTGTTCTTCGACCATTTTAGTGCTAATCGACTAACCTGACATACTCGGTCAGCATAAGCAACTTTATTCAGCAAAGCTGTCTTCAATAAAATTAAGCTTCTTCAACCAGCTTGTGATCTCTTTGATCAGATTAAATAAATTCGACTGACAGAGCCCCTTTTCCTCAGAATAGTCAGTTTTGATGAAGAGCCTTCTTTCTCACCATAAACGTCTATCAACACAGCTCCTTTAATTTTGAGAGGGATAAATCCGGTGTAGTACTGGTGACTTCATAATGTAACATCCCTTACGAAAATATTTTGAAAATTATTTTCAATGACTCCAACAAATGGATTATTCCTGCAAATTACTCTATAGATATATTTCCCGAATGCATAACGACGTGATTTATAGACAAGACAAAGGGGAACGATTTATAACCAAGGTAAATCATTTCCAATGACTGAGTATTAAACGGATAATAAATTTCGTACGCACAGCACATCGGTTAGCTAGATGAGCCCCTAACTCCCGTGGAAACATGTACCAGTTGCCTCTTGAAGTGGCTTCTTGTATCCTTGTGTCTAGAATATTCAGAATAGCTACCTTAAGTTTTTAATTCTACTTTTTTTCACCTTAGTAGACAGGTAAAAGACTCCAGCACCCGGAACTTACACAATTTCATCATTAAAAGATTCATATTTATTTAAATGCTAACTTCTCTCTTGTAGCCTACAAATACATCTTCATAATTAGAAGGCAAAGACCTGAGAGAGAGAGAGAGAGAGAGAGAGAGAGAGAGAGAGAGAGAGAGAGAGAGAGAGAGAGAGAGAGAAATCTACAACAATTTGGTTGAAGTGGAATATAGCAAAAGCAAAGCATTCTGGATGCCCTACTTCTTGATATCTTGTACTAATATCCACTTTTGCGGGAATTAATAAGGAACACGAAGCAAGAGCTGCCTTCCTATTCTTCAGTCTTTGGATGTCTCGGGGCGATATCCAAGGGATATTTTCATGACAAGAGCCATTAGTCATCCACGACAACAACCATGAACTATCAGGTGACGAAATTCACGGGCGAGTGGAAACATTTGATAATATCCAGCGGTCGGTCATTCTATGACAATATCCATGAGATACCGGGTGACGATATCCATGGATCAGAAGCATTCTATGACAATATCCACACGATTTCAGGTGACGATATCCACGGATTACTGAACAATTTCCAGATCAAAAGGACGGACTTCAAACAGATCGCAGGAGGTACAAATCAATCTAAATTCGATTAACTTAGGGTCACTAAGCTTACTCCTAGCTTGGAATCAGACGAACGCAGTTATTGGACTATTTCGACGTTTGGCTATTTTCCCTAATGGCTTCAGCTACCGTTGACCATGGCCAGCTTCATGCTCTGACCCCTCGACCCCGATGTCATCATTATGGATTACTTTTAATGGTAGTCAACGTGAAACACCGCCGCACAAACACACACACACATATATATACATATATATAATATATAATATATATATATATATATATATATATATATATATATATATATAT
>NC_089793.1:42971951-42976951 GCF_040412425.1 Macrobrachium rosenbergii | reverse complement strand
TTATAGTCGCAAATCTCATAACCGAGCTTCCAGTAAACATAAAAAACAACATTAAAAATAACTTGCACATGTTCACCTACAAATTGTTCCAATAGTGGTATATCTGCAGACTGCAGTAACTACAGGCCAATTTCTATTCTCCCCGTGCTATCCTAATTTGCTGAAAAACTTATTTTTAAGCCACTATATAAGTATGTAGAATCTAAAGGACTGTTAGCTGATAGTCAGTATGCATATAGGAAGCAATTAGGTACTTGCGATGCTCTTTTTGACTTGACTTGCCATTTGCAGGGGAACCTTGATAAGAGTTTTGAGTGCAGAGTATTTCAAATAGATGTTAGGGCTGCTTTCGATTTGGATATGATTTAGGATTACTTCAAGATTTCCTTACAGGTAGGCAGCAGCGAGTTCCTGTGGACGAGATCTTTAGTGAACCAAGACCTATTTTGTCTGGAGTTCCACGGGGTAGTGTTCTTGGTCCACACTTATTTTAGCGTGTACAAGTGATATGGTTGTCGGCCTGGAAAACATGGTTGTCAGTATGCCGATGATGCAACACTTGTGGGTGTAGTAAAGTCTCCACTTATGAGAAATGGAGCTGACCTCATCCTCAATCGGGACATGGACCGGATCAGTGAATGGTGTAGTCGGTGGGGTATGAGGCCGAACTCCAGTAAATCGAAAACACTATTGATTAGTAGATCTTGCACAGATTTCCCACCCTATCCTCCCCTTCAGGTGGATGGGACTTTGCTGAATGAGTCTGAAGCTTTAACTATTCTAGGTGTAATTTTGACTTACATCTAACTTTTGAGAAACATCTAATGAAAGTTTCAGCAAATGCCGCACGAAAGTTTGGTATTGTTCGTAAGGCCTCATACGAGTATATTTATAAGTGATAAAACCAATGCAACCTGTTTATAGGTCGTTTGTGCATCCTTTACTAGGATGCACATTCCGGTACGGATGTCTGCTTCTGCCAGAGATTTATCTCTTAGACAGAATAGTTCGTGGTGGTAGGTTTCTGTTTCCTAATACTAGTAATTATGACTTGGACCATCGACGGTTGGTCTCTTGTTTGTCGCTTTTTCATTAGTTGTATTTCAACGAAGATCTTGCACATTCACAATAAATCACTGATCCTTTTCCTGCCAAGAGCAACCAGATTAACTGAACAACAATACCAATATGCAGTGAATATGCCTTGCTGTCGAACTTCTCAGTTCCAGAGGTCCTTTATTCCTCACACCGTTGGACTGTGGAACAGCCTCCCAGAGGATGTCGTGCGATTGGAATTTCAGAAATTCAAGCGAAGATGCAATGCATTATTGCCGTAATACTACTCTCCTTGCATTTTAATACATTTTTTTATCTATTTATTAATTTATTTTTTCTTTTTTAATAAATGGGATCTCTTCCTTATGTGTTTCCTTCTACCTCTTACTTCTTCCTAATAAACCCCATATTCTTTGAAAGCTTGAATTTCAAGTCATTGGGCCCTGTGGGTTGTTCCGTATGAACAGGTTTCATCTTCTGAATAATAATAATAATAATAATAATAATAATAATAATAATAATAATAATAATAATAATAATAATAATAATAGTGACATCCCAAAATCTTTATATCTATCTCAACATACCTAGCCTTTTTTGTTTTTTTTGTTTTTACGGACATTCATCAATTACTGAGAAACGTACGAAAAGCTTTTCAGGAACATTTGAGGGAAGGTCAGACAAGCAGCAAGGACCAGTAAGTCAGGATTTGGTGGTGATCACGGCGTGGGTTAGTTGTGAATACAGGTTGTTTAGGACCAGAAGACAGGAACTGCTTCCCATCAATAGCGAGTAACACAACCCATCTTGAGCCATTTCTACTGTGATATTATTCAAATTTTTGCTACAGGAACTCGCTATCTTACAGAAAGAAAATAGGTGCAGTAACAATTAACAAACCTTTAAAATAAGCAAAAAAATATTCTTATAAATACAGAAGAAAATTACTAACGTGTTTCAAAGAACCTCAGAATCTTGGAAACTGGATATGTCCACTGAGTCGCTTGTGTGTGTGTGGAGAGAGAGAGAGAGAGAGAGAGAGAGAGAGAGAGAGAGAGAGAGAGAGAGTGGCGTTGGGGAGAGGAAGGAGAGAAAGGAAATTGCAAAGGGCAGTCCAAAGGATTAATTGTGCCACTTAAAGATAAAATCAATATCAGGTAAAGGTTGGTGGTGCAGGGTAACACGAGATCAAAGAAAAAAATAAAGTCACTCCAATGGTTAATTGGTAAGGCCTTGTTCTCTCTCTCTCTCTCTCTCTCTCTCTCTCTCTCTCTCTCTCTCTCTCTCTCTCTCTCTCTCTCTCTTAACAACTTTGGGGAAGGGAAAGAGGAAGGGGAAATGGGGGATAGATAGGGAAGGAAATTTGGCTCTATAGAATATATATAAATGGAAATGTGTCGAAACATGTCATACCTGCAGGCATACTTGTGCTTTACACAGAAAACCAGCACTAAGAAATATACATAAATAGAATGTACCAATCAATGGTAATTTCTTTCGGGTAAACAATAAATATTCAATGAAAAGTAAGGTTCTTTGGTTAATACATCTTACCTGATTACAAGTCATCAGTGAAAAACAACAAGCAAATTTATATGGATATCCGTTTGCAACAAAGCATAGGCGATGGTGTATTTCCTGAAAAAGGTGTTACTGTGCTAGAAAAACTGCTTGACAGACTGATCACAATGTGCCCCTGCCCTTTCCCATACATATCTTATTCTCTTCTGTGAAATCTTAGTGACACTCCAGTGGAGCGTCTTGCCACCCCTTCAACATGACGTCCCATTAAACGGGACTGCCATGAAAGTTCTCTAGAAAGAGTGGGGTAACCTTCAAATGTGTTTTCCTTTTGCTCTCAAAAAGAAACATGAAAAATTCTTCTAGCAGCTTAAGCTGCAGTTTTGACGATATGTTCACTTGGTCAGTTGACCTGGCTGTCTCAGCATTATCTACTGATGCACTTTAGTATGTCGGTGAAATAGATTCCTGTAGAGTGAATAATTCGACGTTAACAGTGATAGAGTAGCGAGCTGGAAAGGCCTCGGAGTAGTTAAGTTTGGGGTTGACTCACATCCTGTGTCTCTGGGAAAGAGAAACCGGGCTAATTCAATATAAAATGCTTTCTAAAGGAATTAGTGCTTTTCAATATTGATCAGCTGGTGCCCAATCTATTACAAGACAGCTCGACATAAGAAAACACAGCACAGATGTCTATTTAATTTTGCAATACTCAACGGAATTCATATGATATATAACTACCTTATACACCAAATGCGTAAAGTTTTAAAATGTTGATGGAACGAAAATAATGTTTAAAAATTAGTCTCCCAAAAGTGGAATAAAAAAAAATTGGATATGAGTTGCCAATGATAATGTTGTTGATACATCTGGAATCAATTTGCAAGGTAAGAGGCAGAGGAAAAATAAGTCTGTTGGGGCACAAGCGATTAGAAAAATGACATACACAAATATAACAATACAATACGCAACAAGCTGATAGAGAAGTGAAAGTAACAAGACAAAATTATCATTTGCCGGTAAAAGATTGAAGATACACTCGGAATAAAGTTCCCTGGCTAAAGGCAGCGATACGCTGCGGAAAAATACGGAACAAAAGACAGTATATAACGCTGAGAAAAAACTGTTCGTACTAAAGACAACAAATATGCAGGGAAGAAAGTCATCGACCTCAAAACAGCAAAAAGTGCGGAGAAACAAGTCGCCACGTCCAAAACACAGGAGCCAAAACACAAATATGTGAGTACTGATAGGTACGTAAACAAGTAGCTGGATCAAAGGCGGCAATTACTATACGTAAGCACAGTTCTCAAGAAATACATAGCATTATTCTGCGCCCTGTTCATTCAAATTATAATTCTTTAACGATGCAGAAAAAATAAGAACATAGGCGCGCGAGAGAGAGAGAGAGAGAGAGAGAGAGAGAGAGAGAGAGAGAGAGAGAGAGAGAGAGAGACGCTGTTTTAAAGACTTTCATGAAAGAAAAGGCAACAGCCATCAAGCCCTTCAAAGGCCATCAAGAACTAAACCTTAAATTGTCCTCACAGATGCCTGGATACTTGGTGGGACAGATATGCCGTAACTATGTCCTTAAGGGAACTTGTACCCAATACTAAACAAGTAAAAAAATGCCCCTGAGTTTCTTCGGCGCAATCGAGTTTTCTCTACGGCTTATAATGCTGTGTGAAACTTTCAGCCAAGGCTCATGAAACTCTTAGCCGCGGCCCATGAAACTCACCACGGTCCGGTGGTGGCCTCAGCCACGGCCCATGATACTCTTAGCCGCGGTCCGGTGGTGGCCCGTGTTGTTGATACCTATAGCGTTGCCAAAAGTACCATTATGGCTAACTTTAACCTTAGATAAAATAAAAACTGCTGAGACTAGAGGGCTGCAATTCGGTATTTGATGATTGGAGGGTGAATGATCAACATACCAATTTGCAGCCCTCTAGCCTCAGTAGTTTTTAAGATCAGAGGGCGGACATAAAAAGTGCGGACGACAGACGAAGCCGTCACAATAGTTTTCTTTTACAGAAAACTAAAAACTTAAGAGGCTTATATGTCTATCAGAATAAAAATCATTTCTGTCAAAGATATACAAAGCAGAGAAAATTATAGAAAGTTAGAAAAAAGTTATCTTGGTGTATTACTATTCATACTTTTTGTTCATATGAGAAACGAAAGTAGACAACACATACTGGAAGGCGAGAAGGATAAAGCTTCAAGTTCCGTGCTAATTGTCCAAAATCTGCTAAAAACAACAAGACCATACCATTCGCCCTGACATCACAGATTCCAGCTAAAAAAAAAAAAAGGAAGGCAGGAAGGAAGAAAAGGAGTAAGAACAGCAGCAGCAGCAGCAGCAATACCTCTAGAAGACGTCTTCTGCTGACACTGTCGGTTGGTGGTTCCGTTGCAGTGAA
>NC_089793.1:42876951-42969451 GCF_040412425.1 Macrobrachium rosenbergii | reverse complement strand
GATGATGAACTTTCACCTGCGCTAACCCATTTACTCCCTGCATTCTCACCGTGTCAATTTTTTTTAATGCTACATATGCTATGCAATCAGTCCCTCTCTATAGTTTCCATCATTTTTTCATTTGCATTCAATATCCACTCTTCACTTCGGTAAAGGGGGGTTAGCTTAACAACTTCACACATCCCAATCTTGAATTCCAAGAAAACTCTGTTTCCTCAAAATCTTTTGCACAAATCCTAATACCGTCCTTGCCTCATCTATTCTGTAGCTCACCTCTTTTCTAATCCTATACCATCACGAGAAATATTTATTCCTAAATACAGCGTACGAACAAATCTACTACCTCATTATTCCACCTTTCATACCAACTTTGCACAAACGTCCTGGTTTCCCTTTACCCTTATAACTTTTATCTACATTTACTTGAAGATTCCTCATCTTGCAAACTCTTTTAATTTATCATACTAGTACCTGCAGTTGCTTTTCTTTGTCCTCGTCAATAATGTGTCAGCCATAAACACTGGCCAAACCACACCCCAATCACGACCCATCTTCGTATCCCATAACTTTCCACCTACATCTACTGTGCTTTTTCTGACGTCCCTGTATTATTCCATTAGTATATATATATATATATATATATATATATATATATATATATATATATATATATATATATATATACATATACACACACACTTACAAGTACACATACATACTATTTGTAAAATGTGTGTATTATTTCTCAATGGAAAGAATGAAATTTAAAATGCACATTCCAACTCACTTCAACGAAATCTATCCAAATCTAATAAAATACCAACTATTAACATACAAAAAACCACCAGAAAACTAGACTGAGCGAACCCAAATTAAAAATAATACTATAAAGAAATGATGCGGCGCTTCACAAAAAAAGAGAGTCCTCGACATGGAGGAGATTAATATGCCATATCACGTAATGTCAATCGTAGCATTATCCTCCTCCAGGCTCAAGTGTTTCGAGGAGATTATCTCCAACGGAATCAGCGTCGCCCTCAAAAAAATCAACGACGCAACATGTGGTGGGAGGAGGAGGAGGAGGAGGAGGAGGAGGAGGAGTGGAAGAGTTGGTAGAGGTGGATGATAAGGAACGCAAGGTGGAGGAAGTTGATGGAAGAGCCGAAGGAATAGAAGCGGGAGGTAGAGCAGGTGGAGGAGATGATGATAATGATGATGATGGAAGGAGCGAGAGAAGAATTTTGGAATAGGAGGTGCTGGTGGTTCATGGCATAACTGAAAGTTGATAAAGAGATGCTGCGGCTGGAACTGGAGGAAGAAGAGCTGGAGGCAATGGATGGGACGGCGGGGCAGGAAGAAGAATTAATAGCCGTTGAAGGAAGAGATATACAGGACGCGGAAGCAGTAGCGGTGGTGGAGGGGGAAGAGGATGAGGAGGCAGAGGTGGTGGAAAAGAAGCAAGAGGAGGGGGTATTAGAGGACAGGGGGGTTTGCACAAATCTCATCGCAAAAATGCTTATTATAAAAACGATAGCCTACTTTCTACTAGCCACTCGTGCTGGCAGTCCAGGCTAGTTTAGCACTAATAAAAGCTATGCGATGGCTGCTCGACATTACTCTAGCGCTAGTCTAAATAATCCAGCAACCGTCTGACCAAAACATCCCGAACTATTCCAGTAGTAATCGAAGGTGTTCAGCCATATCTCAGAGTTACTGTAGTGTGTGGCGCGAGTCGGGGCTGTTAGCTGAAGTTAAGCAGGTCAAATCCATCACCCATTAGAAAAGAAATACCAGTGTAAGAATTTATAACAAGCCGTAGTAACACTTGAACCCTCCCACTTAACAGAACCTTCAGTACTGGCACTATTAAGTCATACCAAATGGCGAGAACGTTAATATAAAAAATAAAACTTATTAAATATGACAATCACCATTTAGTAAACATTTAGTGGTTTACTTATTAGGTTCACCTACAGGTCCACAAACGTTAGGACGTAAATGCTGCATTTATAAAGAAAATCGAGTATCAAGATATTTTACACATTCAGAGAACAAGTTTTCAGAGCAGTTGAAGGACACACACTGATACATTTCATTTATGATAATATATTACTACTAAACAATAACCACTCTATCACAATACGTCGAAGTACACTGGGTCTCAACTAAGTAACAGGACTCTCCTTGCCAAATACAAGAAAAAAAGGTTCAGAGACCGCAAAATTTCGCAAAGGCTGAGCCCCTTAAAAACAAAAATAAATCCTTTACCCAGATCTGGGTGTCTCCAAAAATCTAATAAAAATTGTTGCTAGATCTAGGCCCACCTTCAGTCAAGTTTTCGCAAAAATCGAGCTAACAAACACATACACAAAAACAAACCAAACCGACAACCTATCCTTGTCCCCGATAAAAATACCTTTTTAATCATTCGGTAAACAACACGTTTTTATTCAGCTGCGTTCTCAGGTAAATGTTTCCTCCAGGATAATAAATACACTCACTGCATGTTGCGTTACTATTCAATACATCTACATATATACTGAATATAAAAATATCACCTGCTGGAAAGGCTCTTCAATTCTGTCCCAACTGCTTACAAGAACAGCGTTTGTCCAGAGGTCTCCAAGGCCTCTTGGAACGTTGAGTCGACTCATTAATTCATGGATTCTGTCAGACTCTGCTATTCCAGATGAATGGCAGCGCAACGATGATAGATAAAACAATCTTATCTGTTATTCACTTGTACCAATGTTCATAAGACCATTCTTGTGCGCATCTTGCCGGTTCTCCTGAAACTCCTCCCCCGCTTTCTTCTTCCGGCAACTTTTGACCATTTGCCCATTCTTGTATTTTAGCATTTTCTGTATCTAGTGGCTTCCAATCACACGACAAAGACAACCTTATTTTTACACGTTTATATTCCTGTATTTGCCAGCAAACATTTCTGTATCCATTAGTCACTGAGCTTTTGCACATATTCACATCAATTCATGTTTTCTTAATATATGAAAAAGGTAATCATTACTTTTCATATGCTGGTAATTTCACAAATAGACAACTGTAGTCTTTTTTAATTGACATCCTGTTCATATTACCGACAAAAACGTTTGCAGTATTTCTAAAGCCATTAAAAAAGGCACATGAATGCTTTAATTCTTCAGTCTTCCATGCTTCTAATCAATTTCCATTATTTTTTTCATTTCTAAAGTTTCCTTCTTTTGATGCATTTTAAGCTCCATTATTCATTCACTTCTTACAACTCTCACATTCCAGCATTTCATTAAAAATCCTGTATTTTATCGTTGCTAGAATCTCAGAGTTTCGAAATAAAAAAACTCTTTTTTATGACAGGTCCTGATATATAAGGGAAGGCCTCTAGAAGGAGCTCTTAATAGAAAATACTTGGGATATTCGACCAAAATCTTCGATTTGCTATTGGAAGGAAATGATAATAATTCCAAAATCCTACACGAGCTCAAGATGAATTACTGCCCAATACATCCGGTGGAAGTCGAAAAACACAACACGGCTGGCCCCTCTCCCTTCTCTCTTACCACTTGAACCACTCCCTCTCTTTCCACCCAACCAATTCCCTTCTCTATCTTCCCTCCTAACCAATTCCTCACTCCCCTTTTCTCTCTCTCTCTCTCTCTCTCTCTCTCTCTCTCTCTCTCTCTCTCTCTCTCTCTCAAACCAATCACCCTCCCCTCTCTATCCCCGTCTTAACTAATATAGCAAGTAAAAAGTAGGAAATGTATACAGAAGCTTTAGAGCAAGAAAAAACGACTCAATGCCTAAGCAAATAATATACACACAAAACAAAACGGAAACACAGGAGGACATACAACTCAATGATCCAGAGAAAATTTGAGAAACGTATAAAGTGTAACTGTACCTTATCGCATCTGTAGGTTTTCGAATTCCCTGATCACTCTCAGAAAAATTTTTTTTCTTGAAGCGCATAAGTCAGTGGGAAGGGTCACTTACTGACATTTCCTTGCATATGGCAAAAGAAAAAGAGAAAACAGAAAAAGAAGAAAATTGCAATTTAACCATGAAGGATGAGATAGGATCGCCAGATAAGGCATATTATTTTAAGAACCAACGAGAAAAGAAGCAGGAAGAGGCTTCCAAAGCCTGGCATTAAAGGGGGAAAAATATTTATTGGGTTACCTATTTCCACAGATTAAATGTAGGATGACGTAACTTGATGGGTGCTACGAGGCTGCCAGGGAGGACGGCGATTCTTCACTGGAGCTCAACAGAATACTTTAGGGGGAAAGATGATCGGGAATTGAGGTGAGGAAGGGATCACGGAGCAAACGAATCGTCCTCGATCCAGTGCGATATCAGGAAGATAAACATGATTAAAACAAACACAGCATGATTTTATGATTTCAAAAAAGTATGTGCTACTGAATAATAATAATAATAATAATAATAATAATAATAATAATAATAATAATAATAATAATAATAATAATAATAGGTCGGAATACTGTCATGCAAACTTCCACAGTGCAAAATGTCAATTTCTGATGAAATGAAGGAACGGAATAAAGAGGATTTCCGGCTTGATCAATCATACAAGAATATGCAGTTTCACTACAGAGCAGAGATAGCACTACAGCCAAGAGCCATAGTGACATTTTTAAGAAATAAAACTTAATTTTCTCAAAAAATAATGTGCGTAATACACACTTACACACACACATACTTATATGTGTGTGTGTGTGTGTGTGTGTAGCAGTGTAGTCGAATTTCCGTTAAATGAGGGACATCGAAAAGGCATAAACTAAATATCTCTCTCTCTCTCTCTCTCTCTCTCTCTCTCTCTCTCTCTCTCTCTCTCATCCCCGACATCACCGTGTAATCAGAGCTTAAACGAACGGTTAAGAAAACTCCCAGTCAATTAAATCTCTAACCCTGACGTGTACTTACTCTCCCGAATCAGACTCCTGTGCTCCAAAGAAGAGAATAACTTCTTCCAAATGTTCTCAAGAAAGACTCTTCAAGTTTTGAAACTTTACAGGGACAGGGAATCTACGAGAGTTATCCCAGCGCTCTCTTCGGGCGAAGAATTCGACAGCGGGACGCATCATTCTGGGAACTTCCGACGGTGAAATTCAGTCACCGCAAATTATCTTATTGATAGGCCGCGGTTGTGTTCATATTAAAGCGGGGCGGGGTGCAGGAGCCATAAGGTCGCCGGGGCCAGGCAAAGTCAACCGGGATTTAGACCTAAAGGGTGGAGACAGCGACACCCTTAAAGAGCAGCTCGCCAAATTAACTGCTCCTGGCAAGGCCCGATGCTCCGTTTATGATGAAGAGGTGACTGATGCAGACCGTGGCCTGGCAGCAGGGGGAACTGGGATTGGGGCTGGAGGTGGGGTTTGGGGGAAGGAAGGAGAAGAGCATGGAAGAAGGAGGAAGAAGAAGAGGCGCCCAAAGAAAACAAGGTTGAGGTAAGGAGAAGAGGAGGAAATAAGGAGAAAGCGAATGACAGAAGTGCAGGAAAATACAAAAGGTAAGGAGATGGAATAGGCTGTGAATCTAAAAGGCAGGAGGGCGAAAATTATATCAAAGTGTCATAAAATGGGCCTCGAAAGAGCAAAATAACTTTGTGGAACATGAAAGCTTCTGAAAACTGACGATCATTTCTTCAAATTCTTGTTTAAAAGTAAAAAAGCGACAAACTTATTTTGGGGGCATGATAATCATCACCAACCGCACACATGACGAATCGCTGAAAAATATTTAGAATCTTTTACCAAAGTTAATTACACCTCTTTTAGAACTCCAGGAGAACAAAAATTCTTCAGCTGAAGAGGCTAAATAACACATGGTGAAAGCAGCCCCCTGACGAGACCGGAAGGAGAGAGAGAGAGAGAGAGAGAGAGAGGGAGCATTAGGTTAATAATAGCGACAGAGGCTAGTCGAATAATGATTAAAAGTTTCAGCATCGTCTTCAAAGTGGAGAGAGAGAGAGAGAGGTTAATAATATCGACAGAGGCTAGCCGAATAATGATTAAAAGTTTCAGCACCGTCTTCTCAAAGTGGAGAGAGAGAGAGAGAGAGAGAGAGAGAGAGAGAGAGAGAGAGAGAGAGAGAGAGAGAGAGTTTATCATCTGCAGTGTCAATTAGCCATGCGGCGGCAACTCCTTAAAAGGATGGTTGGTTTCCAAGCAATGGATCCGACGTGATCAGGAATCATCCACTAATGACGGTAACGAAGAGTTGTGGACGGCTTCAAATTTTAAACATTGGCGTACAAATTCATTGTTTCTTATAAATATACAAGTATGTATATAAATTATGACATAATTTGTGTAATCACATGGAAAGGTACATGAATATAATGAATATATGTACAGTACGAACGCAGCATTTATATTTATAGATTTCGCTCCAAAGTGTTTCAGTGATGCCTTGAGAGAGAGAGAGAGAGAGAGAGAGAGAGAGTTTGGTAGTGGTTTCTGCTGGCTGAAAGCGTCGCGTTTAGCCACTACTACACATGAGTGGACTTGGCTATGCTTACTATGGAAAGAAATTATAGAATAAGGTTTTCAATATAGATTTTATTTTAATTATTATCATAAATTATGATAAAAATTCACGTAAATTCTGATAAAAAACTGATGTTATAGGGGATTTATTGTTGTAGGTTAATCAAACTTCTGGCAGCACCAGAAGAAAAGGTGAAGCGTCAGGTGAAAAACGAGAATAAACCCAGAAAACTGAAGGAAAAGGTGATGTAAAAATGGAAATTTAATTTGTTTTGTCTGTGTTTGTATGCTGTCATGGGGTGGGGTTTGATTTTGAGTTTTGAGTTATAAACCTTTCTGGGGTGACAAAGAGGCTGTGTGCAAAATTTTGTTTGGGTCTGTCAAGCAGTTTGGATTTCTATAGTGGATAAACAAATATCAAACATTAATTTATATATATATATATACATATATATATATATATATATATATATATATATATATATATATATATATATATATATATATATATATATATATATATATATATATACATATACATCCATACACACACACACACACACACACACACACACACATATATATATATATATATATATATATATATATATATATATATATATATATATATATATATATATATATATATATATATATATATATATATATATATATATATATATATATATATATATATATATATATATATATATATATAATATATATATATATATATATATATATATATATATATATATATATATACTGTATATATAAGTGAATGTTTGTATATTTGTTTGTCCACTATAGGAATATCTAACTGCTTGACAGACCCAAACAAGATTTTGTACACGGCCTCTTTGTCACCCCAGAAAGGTTTATAACTCAAAATCAAACCCCCACCCCATGACAGGCATAGAAACACAGACAAAAAAAATAAAATTTTTGTTTTTATGTCACCTTTTTCTTCAGTTTTCTGAGTTCATTCTCGTTTTTCACCTAACGCTTCACCTTTTCTTCTGGCGCTGCCAGAAGTTTGATTAACCTACAACAATATATCCCCTATAACATCAATTTTTGATCAGAATTTACGTGAATTTTGATCATAATATGATAATATAAAATCTACATTGAAAACCTAATTCGATAATTTCTTTCCGTAGTAAACGAAGCCAAGTCCGCTCATGTGTAGTAGTGGCTAAACATGATGCTTTCAGCCAGCAGAAACCGCTACCAAACTCACTCTCTCTCTTTCTCTCTTTCTCTCTCTCTCTCCTCTCTCTCTCTCTCTCTCTCAAGGCATCACTCAAACACTTTGGAGCGAAATCTACGTCTATTTATGAGGCTTGTTATCAAACTATTACCTAGATGCAAATTTCGTTACAAAAAAGTGGAAGCGCTTGACAGTTGGAATTAATTACTGTGCAAATTGGCAAAAAACTTCACTGCATACAGAAGATAAGTTTCTTTTCGCGTTGGCTGGTATTGATTACCTGGAGATGACTTTAATTCCTATGTTAAAACTTTACAGGAATGTAGATCATTTCCAACTTTCTGAAAGGCACTTGGAGGGTAAATGTATTAAATAAAAATACAGATTAAATTAAGAAATGGCAACTACTGCACTTCGAGTAACTCAAAGTGCTCACAGCTTACACAACACATCAACTCATACTTTTTGCAGATGTAATCAAACATATTAAGGAATAGTATTCCCACCATTTAGGAAAATAAAATTGTTATTTATGGTTATATATTAGAATGATACATATTAATTTCTATCTTTTATCAATGCATATTTATACAAAACAGTATATAACCAATTGCCTAATATTCCTCCAAAAAGGGAAAGATTTTGTTTGATTCATGATTACGTTACTGTACAAACTGACCAAGTATATAGATGCCGTGACGTGTAACTTTATACACAATTCTATGTTAAGGAATTTGATGACATTGTAAAGATAATGAGTTGTAATTTATTATGTTATGTTAAAAACGTCCCTAAAACCAATATAAAAAGTATGTATAACAAGTTGAAGTTAGCCATATAGGAAAGTGTTTTGCCACTTTTTTCTTAATGTGATGAGTGGGTGGAAGGCTAACTCTTGCAGCAATTCACTTAATAATTAAAAAGTGTAACAGAGCAGGCTAAATATTTCTTATTAAAAAAATATGTCTATTCTCATACAATATTAATGAAAGAGTTTAAATTAGAACTGAGGAGTTGGTTCAGTTTTTTATGAATTGGACAGTGAAGTTTACTTTCATTATAGTAACACATTTCATAAAAAGACATCATTGGCCTAGGCTTATACCAAACTGTCTGTACCATATGGAAATATTGTTTTACATTTTGATTGTATGATTTGGACTTATAACAACCAACAAATAGTGTTGAAGGGTCTAACAGTGAAATGAATAAAGCCTATACATAATTTATTCATGTTCTGATCAGAGTGTCTGAGATGCTTCCCTGATGAAATACAGCGGCAAACTGTCACAAAATTGGCGCTAATCTGTCCATACGTGCAATTACCTGTTAGTCGGTCAGAAGATATTTAGATAATACCTTCAGATCATCTGTTCTGGTGAGTGGACTGTCTCCGCCCACAAAGTATTGTCTAAACATAAGTTTTAATGGCAGTTTCGATGAACTGACAGAAAGAATGACAAGTAAACTTGATCATGAATACACGGACATAGGCTGCTGAATTCTAAAATAGTGAATGGGTGTGTTGGGAGAAAGTGAGAGAGTGAGATGAGAAGAGAGAGAAGAGGGGGTGTTAGGGAGGAGAAAGCGGGAGGGAGAAAGATATAGCTTATCAAATGTCATTCAGAGTTTATCCAGCCAGAGCTGGGTTGGTCAGCTAGTATACATATATATATATATACTATATATATATATATATATATATATATATATGTATGTTTGGATATATATATATTTATTATATATATATATATATATATATATATATATATATATATATATATATATATATATATATATATCACAAACACATTCTTATATTGAAGAATAATAAGCTACAAATATCATTTAATATCCAGCTCACTATACCTCGGGAATATTCTGCGCAAAAGGGGTAACTATCACTGATGGCTCAGTGTTCAAAGACACTGTACCTCGTTGCCTCTAACCTATGCTGTGGTTAGAACTCGAGTGATGAGGCTCATCAATTATAATTCCCTCCGTGTTTAAGATTATTCCAGAGGTATAGTGAATTGGATATTAAATGATATTTGTGTCTTAAAATCAGTAGTATACATATAAATATATACATATATATACATATATATATATATATATATATATATATATATATACACACACACATATATATATATATACTGTATATAAATACACACATGTATAAATACATATATATATATATATATATATATATATATATATAATATATATATATATATATATATATATATATATATGTGTGTGTGTGTATATGTGTGTATATGTATATGTGTATATATATATATATATATATATATATATATATATATATATATATATATATATATATAAACAAAGACACACATGCATAAATGCATATATATATATATATATATATATATATATATATATATATATATATATATATATATATATATATTCATGATGTTGCCTTTTAATATGTATATTGTTCCATGATTTTGATATGTTTACTATTCTAGTTATAATGTATTCTGTGTAATGATAGCAATTGTTGAAGTACTGTATATAGTGTAGTGTCAGATCTCAAAAGTTTATGATTTGGGTAACTTAACAGTGAAATTTATAATTAGCAATGAGTTTTAATAATGACGTACTATGTGATCGTGCATTTTGTTCCCCAGCAACAAGTGTTCTGTACTCGTGATTTCAAATGTCTTGTTTTAGTTCAGTTGTCCTTGAGGGAATGGCAATCAAATCGTGTAAGGTTTTGTCTCATACGAGAAAAAGATGAATGATTTTGCAATGTTTCATCTGCTGATCTGAAAATCAACTTTGGTGCTTCGTCTTGTTTTGAAAGTGTGCCATTTGTGACTGGCAAGCTGCTGTCTGTTTTGATCATATTGAGATTTCGTTAAGAGGTTCGTCCCATACAATTTTTTTTGCTCAAGTCACGTATGCCTTTTTGAGAGTAAATGCACATATCTCGATCGATTACGTCATGTTTTGTAAGATTGCATTGCTCTGATCACATACTGTTCTAACATGCTAGTTGGACCCAAAACGTTTTGCTCTGGTAATGACATCATCTGATTGTTTCTTTTTTTGCTGGAATCCTAAGTTTTGTTCATTCTGATTTTAGGGACTGTTTGTGTGGTTCTCTCTCTCTCTCTCTCTTCAAAAAAGAGAAATTATTAAGGTAAAATATTTGTGTGGTCACTGGTATTAATCTTAGCTTTTGAGATCTCAATGTAGGAAAAGTGTGTAATGGCACCTAGCAAAAAAGTCTGTTTTGTGAATCTCAAGCAGCTGCATTTCAGGTGATTTTTCAAAAGTTTTCACAAGCTTGTGTAAGGTAAAGTGAATTTTACTTATTTTTACCATTGTGTAACAAGGTATATTAGGGAAATTTTGCCTTAGTGACATTATTACCGGTAAATATTTTGTGTATTTTTGTGTGTTATTGTGTTTGCAATCTCTTGATTTTTCACATTTTATAAATTGGTGATTTAACATTTATTTACTTAGCATTTTAAATATTTCTTGATAATTTAACATTGCATGCTTGATTTAATTTTCATTTACTAAGATTTCTTTTCAAATCTTGAGTAATTCTTAATAGTTTAAATTTTGCTTCATTGATTTAATTTCTTGGTAAATTAAAATTAAATTTTGTGTTTTTTTCAAGTAACAGGAAATTTTTCCAGATTGTGAATTCCAGTTGTATTGACCAACAGTGAATAGGATTAATTTTGTGCATAAGGAAAAGTGATAAACATGTTTTCCTCCTTTAGTTTTGCTGAAGTGAATTAAGACCAGGGAAACAGTTGAAGTAGTTTGGTGGAGTGATGCCCTTTTAGTCTAGTATATTTCTTGTTTAATTGTTGATACCTTACACTTGTTTTGATAAACTTAGTTTGATTTTTCACATGATTAGTAACTTTTTAAGGGATCACTGTTCCCTTTAGAGTACTCAGTCGTAATTTTTTATTATTATGTGAGTTCAGGTATCTGGCTGAAGTGAGAAAATTTTTTAGTTCCTTGATTAGTTATGTAATAACCAGGTACTTGGTACACATCGTGACAATAAAATTTTGGTGCCCAGACCCGGGAACAAAACAAAATATCACTCTGGTTTATGGTTTAAACTAGTGGTGTTTGGAATATATTTTGATAGGAGAGTGACCACAATTATTTCTGCACTGTATTGTGAATGATTTAGTTGAGTAACTTAGAGAAAATGGCTCTGTTCAATGTGCAGAAGTTTTTAGCAGCTCCTTCCATCCAAGAGTTATCTGAATCCAACTTGACTAAGGCAGTGGACTGCTTTAGCAGTGGCATGTGGGGGTAATGTGTCTAGTGGTATGGTTAAGGCTGAAATCAGATGTACTGAAATCCAAGCATTGATGGACTCTGGTAAAATAGACGAAGAGTTAGGAGAGCCACAAGAATTGTTGAATGCGGCTGAGGCCGAATTTATAAATAAGCAAGAGCAAAAGAGAGAGACAAGAGATGCAGAAGTAGAACTTAGACACTTAGAAGCAGAAGAAAGTTTGATTAAGCTAAAGATGCAGGCTGAAAGCGAGAAAATACAAGCAGAAAAAGAAAGAGAGGAAAGAGAAAAAGGCTTGATTAAGCTGGGAATGCTGGCAGAAAGAGAGAAAATGCAGGCAGAAGGAGAAAGAGAAGACAGATAGAAAAGAGAAAGAAAAGAAAGGGAAGAAGAAAGAGCAGCAGAAGAAGAAAAAGAGCAAATGAAGCAAGAAGATTATGAAAGAGAGATGAAATTAATAGAAGCTTGCTCCAAGTTACCTGTGACACCGCCTACCCTATCCCAGGTACTCAAGGACCTGCTTTTGATGTGGTAAGAGTGCAGAAATTAATTCCAAAGTTTACAGAAGAAGCTCCATATGAGTTTTTTGATCAGTTTTAAAAAGGTATGGGATGGCCAGAAGATAAATGGTCACTCTTGATACAGAGTGTTCTCATTGGTAAAGGAAGAAGTGCCTATTTAGCCTTATCAGCTGATCAGCATAAAGAGTACAAGGTACTCAAAAACAATGTGCTACAAGTTTACCAGATGACCCCTGAATATTACAATGAAAGATTCAGATCTTTTAGAAAGGATGACAAGATGACTTTCTTGGATTATGCCTACAAAGTAAGATGTTTCAAACGATGGTTGGAGGCTGCTAAAATTAAATCTATGGACGAACTTGAGGAGTTCGTAGTCCTGGAGCAGAATCTTAGAGGAATTCCTGAACACATAAGAGCCTATTTAAGAGAGAGAGAGGTTAAGAAGCTTGACAAAGCTGCTACATTGAGCAAAAATTATAATATAAGTAGCAAAAGGAATTATAATGTCAAGTACCAGAACCCACAATGCACAGGTTTTAGGTCTCATCCAAATATCAGGAACATTACAACTGGGAATCCTTCTAATGGCAATGCCAGCACAAAGTCAGGTAATACCCCTCGACAATCGAATGTTAAATCCTCATCAAGAAGCTTCTCAAGACAGATACAGAAGATTAGTGTTGTCTGCTTCAAATGTGGAAGAGTAGGACACTACAGTTGAGACTGTTATCAGACACAACAGCAGACCAAGCCAGTTGGTCAAGTGGTTAAAGGTAACCAGGTGAAACAAACTACGAAGAGCAGTGTGGGGAAGACTGATACTAAACAAGCAGAGTGTTTAGCAGCCAGTGGAAATGTAACCTCAAGCAGTGAGTGGCTGAGCAGCTTGAAGGCTTTAAACCATATATCTATGAAGGTACGCTAACAACTCAAGGAGGGAGTGTGCAGGTACCAGTCAAGGTATTACGTGATATGGGGAGTAATCATAGTGTGGTAGTTCGTGGTGCTCACCTACAGTTGGAGAAGAATCTCCCTGGAAATTCAGTAACTTTGAAGGGTATAGGAGGAGAAGAGGTAACTCCTATATGCTGCCTGCACATGTCCTGTGAGTTGTTGATTTTCCTGTAAAGGACTCACTGGCTGTTGAAGGTGTGCATGTTTTACTGAGTAATGAAGTTTGTGGTGCACCATCTGTTCCTTGTCCTATAGTGACAGACAAGCTGTTGAAGATTAGTCCTACGATAGATTTAGAGAAGAATAAGCCCTACCTGTTTCCAAGTTGTGTAACTACCAGGAGTAGGAAGAGAACTACGTCTGCAAGTGAAGAAACTGAGGATTTACCTGCACAAGAAGGATCAAGTGAAGGATCTTTGAACTTAGAAGAGCTGTTCCAGGAAAGTGAAGTTTCCCCTAGTGTTAGTAATGAAGCAATTTCCTGAGAAGACCAGGATCCTGTTGTTCTTGAAGAGACTAAGAGTAGTCAGAGTGTTCCTGAAGATAGTAGTGAAAGTACAGTAGCAGTGTTAGCAGATATTGAGAGTTCAGCCCTTGAAGTTGGTCAAGTGACTAGAGAGAGGCTAATGGAACTGCAGAAGAAGGACACAACGTTAGCTAATTTGTTCTTCAGAGTTGTTGATCAAGAAGAAATGTAACAAACTCGTACCCATTGTTATCTACAGGAAGGATTGCTAATGAGGAAGCATCAACCTGCAGATATACCAGGAAATGCTGAGTGGGGTGAATATCATCAAAGTTTGATTCCATATCCATTGAGGAAGCAAGTGGTAGCAGTAGCGCACGAGTCTGGACGTATGGGGATCAGGAAGACTGTTGAGAAGATTATGAAGCATTTTTTCTGGCCTGGACTTCACAAGGATGTTAGCAGGTTTTGCAGAGGGTTTCATACATGCCAGACAGCTGGAAAACCGAATGAAACCATTCAGAAAGCCCCTACAACCCATAGAAGTTAGAGGAGAACCCTTTAGCAAGGCGATTATAGATGTGGTTGATCTGCTTCCGAAAACAAAGAAAAGAAGTGAATATCTGTTAACATTAATGTGTCCAGTGACAAAGCATCCTGAGGCAACCTGTAAGAAGTATAAGTGCAAAGGTAATTGCTGAGAAGTTGGTGGAGTTTTTCTCCAAGTTTGGAACACCAGAAATTGTGCAAAGTGATAGAGGAACGAACTTTACTTCAAAATTGTTCCAGGATGTGATGAACTTGTTAGGAGTGAAACACCAGTTATCAACTGCTTATCATCCACAGACTCAGGGAGCCTTGGAAAGGTTCCACCAGACATTGAAAAGTATGTTCACTAAGTATTGTTACGAATCAGGAAGAGAACGGGACGTTGTTTGGAGTTAGGAATGCTTATCAAGAACGTATAGGATGTTCACCAAATGAAATGATTTTTTGTTGAGATGTGAGAGGTCCACTGAAGATTCTTGCAGAGAATTGGGAAGAAAATCAAGAGGAAATCCAAGGAGAATATGTGAAGAATTTGAGGAAAAGGTTAAGAGAAATTAGAAAATTCTCTTTAGAAAATCTGAAAATAAGTCAAGAGAAAATGAAAAGAAGATATGATGCTAAGACTAAACTAAGAAGTTTTAGTGTAGGACAGCAAGCTCTAGTGTTCTTACCAGTGAAAAGATTTCCCCTTACCATAAATTTCAAGGTCCCTATAAAATAATAGATAAGTTAAGTGACTGAACTTATGTGACTAAAACACCAGGAAGAAGGAAACGGCAGAGGAAGATACATGTGAATCTTTTGAAACCTTACTTCTCAGAGACTAAAACTGAAACAGTGTCAATAACATAGGCAACTTCATCTAAAGAGGACGATGATGGCTACATATTGGGAGCTGGAAGCAATATGAGCAATTCTTCTGTATCAGAAAATTTGGAGGGTAAACTAAAACATCTGAGTGTTGAGCAAAGTGGTGAATTAAGTGAGGTGATTAGAAGTTTCCCTGAAATTTTTGTAGATGTACCTAGGCATACCTATCAGACAAAGCATGAAATAAAGATCAGAGAAGATGGAGAATGTTTTAAACAGAGAGCTTATTGCTTATCACCTTTTCATCAAGATGTTTTGAAGAAAGAAGTGGAGTATATGTTCCAGCATGGATTAGCAGAACCCAGTTCAAGTCACTACAGCTCTCCATGTGTGTTAGTGAAGAAACCAGATGGCTCATTTAGGATGTGTACTGATTATAAGAAACTGAATTCTATAAGTGTGGCCAACAATTATCCATTGCCTCTTATAGCAATTATTACTTGATAATAATGGGCAAGCCAAGCTTGTATCCAAGATAGATTTGTTGAAAGGATATTATCAAATTCCCCTAGATGAGAATGCTAAATTGCTGTCAGCTTTCATTACTCCTTTTGGACTGTGTCAATACACTGTTTTGCCATTTGGTCTGATGAATGCGCCTGCAACATTCCAACAAGCAATGGATCAACTACTAGGATCCATAGAAGAAGTGGGTGTATACCTTGATGACATTGTGATTTATTCTAATACATGGGAAGAACATCTGAAGATTTTAAGGAGTCTTCAAGAAACTACAAAGATTTTTGGGCATGGCTGGATTTCATTGGCGATTCTGTCCAAGTTTATCAGCCGTATTAGCTCCCCTAACAGATTTTGTAACCCTACTGAGTAAAATTAGAGAACAGTTTTGGAAAGAACAATGTAATTGCAGATTATTTATCCCATTGCAAATTGTTGGATTCAAACCTGGGATAATTAATCTACTGGGGGGAAGAATTTCATGATGTTGCCTTTTAATATGTATACTGTTCCATGATTTTGATGTTTACTATTCTAGTTATAATGTATTCTGTGTAATGATAGCAACTGTTGAAGTATTGTATAAAGTGTAGTGTCAGATTTCAAAAGAGTTAGTGATTTGGATAACTTAATTTAGAATTAGTAATGTGTTTTAATAATAAAGTAGTATGTGATCACGCATTTTGTTCCCCAGCAACAAATATTCTGTACTCATGATTTCGCATGTCGTGTTTTAGTTCAGTTGTCGTCCCGAGAGATTACACGTTAACAATCGAGGGAATGGCAATCGAGTCGTGTAAGGTTTTGTCTTGTACAAGAACAAGGTGAATGATTTCACAGTGTTTCATGTACTGTTCTGAAAACCAACTTTGGTTCTTCATCTTGTTTTGAAAGCGTGCCATTTGTGACTGGCCGGCTGCTGTCTGTTTTGATCATGTTGAGATTTTGTTAAGAGTTATGTCCCATACAATTTTTTTGCTCGAGTCATGTATGCCTTTTTGAGAGTAAATGCACATATCTCAATTGATTACACCATGTTTTGTGGGATTGCATTGCTCTGATCAAGCATTGTTCTGACACGCTAGTTGGACCCAAAACGTTTGCTCTAGTAATGATGTCATCTGACTGTTTCTTTTCTTGCTGGTATCCTAAAGTATGTTCATTCTGATTTTAGAGACTGTTCATGTGGTCGCCCCCCACCTCCCGCCCTCTCTCTCTCTTTCTTTCTTCAAAAGAGAGAAATTATTAACGTAAAATATATGTGTGGTCACTGGTATTAATCTTAGCTTTTGAGATGTGGATGTAGGAAAAGTGTGTAATGGCACCTAACAAAAAAGTCTGTTTTGTGAATCTCAAGCAGCTGCATTTCAGGTGATTTTGCTAAATTTTTCACAAGGTAAAGTGAATTTTACTTATTATTACCATGGTATAATAAGGTATATTGGGGAAATTTTGCCTTAGTGACATTATTATCAGTAAATCTTTTGTGTATTTTTGTGTTATTGTGTTTGCAATCTCTTGGTTTTTCACATTTTATATATTGGTGATTTAACATTTATTTACTTAGCATTTTAAATATTTCCTGATAATTTAACATTGCATACTTGATTTAATTTTCATTTACTAAGGTTTTCTTTTCAAATCTTGAGTAATTCTTAATAGTTAAAATTTTGCTTCATTGATTTAATTTCTTGATAAATTAACCTTTGTAATTTAACTCAAGAATTAATTCAATTTTGTGTTGCTTTGAAGTAATTGGAACTTTTATCAGATAGTGAATTCCAGTTATAAATTTTGAATTTAAAAAATAAATTTTTGTACTTGAAATTTTTAAAAACAGTGTTTCATTTATTAACCAACAGTGAACAGGATTAATTGTGTGCATATGGCAAAGTGATAAACATATTTTGTTCCTTTAGTTTTGCTGAAGTGAATTAAGACCAGGGAAACAGTTAAAGTTGTTTGATGGAGTGATGCCCTTTTACTCTAGTGTATTTCTTGTTTAATTATTGATACCTCACACTTGTTTTCATAAAGTTACTTTGATTTCTCATGTGATTAATAACTTTTTAAGGGATCACTGTTACCTTTAGAGTACTCAGTCGTAATTTTTATTGTTATGAGAGTTCCGTATCTGGCCAAAGTTAGGTAAATTTTCTAATTCTGTGATTAATTGTGTGATAACCAGGTAGTTGGTACACAACGTGTGAATATATATATATATATATATATATATATATATATATATATATATATATATATATATATATATATATATATATATATATATATATATATATATATGTGTGTGTGTGTGTGTGTGTGTGTGTGTGTGTGTAATAAATTGTGGGGTGCTGCAAACGAAAAAGTGAAAAATTATACCATTAAAGTAACTGCGGAAGTTCTAAATATAGATGAGATTAGGATGAGCGGAGATGTCTTGGCTATGCCCTTTGCACATAACCTCGGGTAGCGTCAGCTAGGATCCTGGTGGCACCAGGAAAGTTTGAAGACCCTGACGTACTTGGATGAGGCTATGAGAGGAGGATTTGGAAATGAGAGGAGATTTGTGGACCACAAAGTACAGGAAAGACAGGAGTGGTGGAATTTCACAGAAGCCTTTGCATCACACGTCACACGTCTTGGAAGCGATGGTGATGTGTATGCCCTATGTAAACTGAAAGCATTTAATATACATATAAAATATATATTTATATGTGTGTGTATGTATGTATATATTTGAATCGATTATAAGCAACTCAAATATGTAGCATGAGACGCTTGGAAAAAATATATCAATAAATATGTTTTGCGAGAAACTGATTTTTGCGTATAAAAGTTAACATACAACAATGACCTATAATTTCCCATTTATACTTCATAAACCTCTCCGTAAAGATTTAGTTGGATAGTTACTAATGCGAGTGGAATTTTGGGACTTTTATTGTGTAAAAGCAGGAACCAGTTCTATTTAACGTCGAGGAACACCTGGTGTTCCCCAACACAAGTTCTAAGCTCTACTGGCGATTACTGTGTTCAGTATAAATCATCTCCCGATAACCCTTTCTATTCTGGTTATGTGAAAATTAAAAATGGGGAAGGGGGACAAGAGAGCGCCCGAGACAAAAAGAATTTAAAAGAATGGAGTGAACAACGAAAGTCTGAGACTAAGCCTGATGTTTTGCACATCGCCTGCACAACAAACTTTTCATTCAGTACGAATGAAAGGATTCTTATTTGGGAATGCTTCTTCCATAAAGGATTCCATTTTCCTGGTCAGGGTAACTTCAGACCTTCATAATTTTTTTGAGCCTTCTTCACACTGGGGCCAAGAGTATGAAAGATCTGATAAAATAAAAATCCGTGCATTGGCAAGAAACAAGAGGAATACTGTAATATCTATATAAAGGCAACTCATGGAAAATGGTTCTCAAAATAAACTTTCAATATTCCCGTCTTTGGGGGATAGGAAATCTCAATGAGTAGGAGATATCTCGAAGTTGGTAATTACTAGGAGTAGAAAAGGGGAAAAAATAAGTAAATTAAATAAAAGAGAAGGGTATACCTACCTGATACTATGACACAGATCGAAGCTTTTGTTATCTAAGATCCATGAGGAATCGGAGCGATGGCAGAACAGAAAGAAATCATTATCTGAAATACAAGAATGAGTCCAGTCCTGGAACTCTGTATCCTCATCTTGAAATGTCAGTCTCAGAAATAGTGGTTACACATTGAAATTACGTTATATCGCATTTTCCCTTCACACTTTACGTAAATATCCACAGGATAGTATGCTGAGGCCTATTTGGTATTTTATATATGTGTGTATATATATTATATATATATATATATATATATATATATATATATATATATATATATATATATGTATAGCCTATGTATATAACGCATATACATATATATACTCAGAATATATATTCTGCTTATCTATTACTTTTCAGCAGTCCACCAGGTGATGCATGGAAAAGACCTCCGTCCTCAAAGCGCACAGCGCTTCCACATGGATGAGACACTGCGTGGACGAGGCACCCGCTTGCCGAGTGCCATCATGCAGCGTGGCACTCATCAGAATCGTCTTCCCACTCAGCCAGTGCCTTGCGTTTACTTACAATTTTCTCTTGAATCAACATGCTGGAAGGGCGTTTTTTGGAACCACGATCTCCTCCTCTTTCATATTCCCCTCCTCAACATTTTTCTTTCCCTGTTCCAGCTTGGTCCTCCGACTCCTTCGACTCCTTTTTGACGTATCCTACTCTCCCTTCTCCTTATGTCTCTTCTTTCTCCTTCATCTTTTTTTTTTTTTTTACAATTCCTTTCTCCTCAATACCTTCTCCTCCCCTCCTCCACATTCTTCGTATCCCACTAACGCCTTCCTCCTCCTCCTCCTCCTCCTCCTCCTCCATCTCCTAACCCTTCCTCCTAGAACTAATAAGCCGAAGACACGCTAAGAAAGGCGTGGCCTTTTCAAGATAGCTTTCTTCAGTTTCATCATTTGCTCATTAAACAGCTCTAAATTGGCCAAGTGGGAAACCTTTCTCTCTCTCTCTCTCTCTCTCTCTCTCTCTCTCTCTCTCTCTCTCTCTCTCTCTCCTCCATGAAGAGGGAAATTTATTTTATATATAACACGAAAACTTTTGATTTCCGCATCATCCCCTTCCTCACTTGGAAAAAAAATTGCGCTCATTTGCTACAAGACTGCATAAATGTAAAGCTTATTATTTTATGAACAAATACAGTAGTACATTCCAGTCAGCGATATTCAACAAACCCTGGGTCTGGTCATGACTTGGATGGGTCACCATAAAACAATATGGGACGCCGTCTGCATGTAACCCCCTTCAACATCCACTGGGCTAAGTAAGCATATGGCAACTTTACCCCCAAAACACTTGCTGAAATTCTGAAGGAGAAACACCTTGTCAAGAAAAGGCTGAAGTTCTGAAGGTGGAACACCTCGTCAAGAAAAGGAGAAAAGGGTGTGTGTATATATATATATATATATATATATATATATATATAATCATGAAGTTACAAATGTCGCTTAATATCGAATTCACGCTACCTCGGGATATCTCCGTTGGAGAATTGTCGCTGAAGGGGAATTTATATAAGCTGATAAATGAATTGGTATCGTCGGGACACGAACCCGTGACACAAAAACCTATTCAGCGACTCCAGTGGACGTTACCCATTGAGCCATCAAGAGAGGTATGTCTTTTGCCGAGATGTTGTAAGTATTTTTACCCGTCGTGAGCGGGGAAATGTACAGTAGCCTCGGCATTAACCCACCTCCGCCATGACAGTTCATTGGCACGTTTGGAACACGCAGCCTTATTATGAAATTTTATCACACCGTGATTTATATACAATCATGAAGCTACAAATGTCGCTTAATATCGAATTCACACTACCTTGGGATATCTCTGTTGGAGAATTGTCGCCGACGGGTAAAATCAGTACAACATCTCGGCAAGACTTATACCTCTCTTGAAGGCTCAATGGGTAACGTCCACTGGAGTCGCTGAATAGGTTTTCGTGTCACGGGTTCGTGTCCCGACGATACCAATTCATTTATCACTTTTATAAATTCCCCTTCGGCAACAATTCTCCAACGGAGATATCCCAGTCCTAAATAACTGGGCAATTCTAAATGGTGACACTCCCAACACACAGGATTCGACCGAATCTTATTTAAATATGAATGAATTACCTGTAGTTATTCCTGTATTCCTATTTAATATAAATGAATTACTTACATGCCTTTTGCATACACTATCAAGTTTGATATTCAATTTGAGGATGTCTCCTAGTCTAATGCATTAGGAATCAGACTGCTCTAAAACAAAGTGGTAAACCATATCCTTTCTTACACAAATAACTTCACAAAGTATCTGAATAAGTTTTCGTTAAGAAAATGTTGGGCCTTGAACAACACTGGGCATTCTGTTAGTTTGTATATTTTAGTAAGAATTGAAGCTTTTTTCCTAACAACCACTGTCCCCAAGAAACGAAAAGAACACAATCGGCGCCTCGTGCATATATAACTCCTGAACCGTGGAACCAGTGGAAGAAATCCCCTCAACACTAGCTAGCTTCATGCACTCATGTACATACAGAATATATAAGTATATTAGATATATATATATATATATATATATATATATATATATATATATATATATATATATATATATATATATATATATATATATATATATATATATAATATGATTTGCCTCTCAAGACATGCGCCGAATCGTCCATCCCGAATAATCTGCAAGTTTGTTCATAATTATGAAATCGCTCTGTATGCGCATTAACTAGCCGTCGCCCTCTGACTCGAACTTTACTCTCTCCTTCTCTCTCTCTCTTTTATTTTACTTTCTCGCAACGTTTCTCAAAAGGAAAAAATAAAAAAAACCTCGCCGACTCTAATTGGGTTCGCTCGAATTCATGATTTTTAACTTGAATTCCTTTGATGTCTTATGTAGCAGCTTCTGCATCGTTCCCTCCCCCATAAATCCATCCCCTTCCCCCCACACACACACACACACACACACACAGATAGATATCCCCTTCCTCTCTCCCACCTGCCCCGCTAAGCCATTCCCCACAACCAAATACGAACCTAATAGTGCGTCAAAAAGAGTGAGGTTGGATATTAATGATAAATAATTACCCTTTCCGCCATTTGCTCTCTGGTCAGGCATTGACGAATGAAAAATAAAGTAAAATACTGAAAAAAACATCGTCCTGTGTCAGGAGCACAGAATTCGTGAATGCATAAACGTGGAAAAAAAGAAGAAATTGAGTGTTGAACTGTGGCTCCGTGAACGCATGAACACCACAAAATGCTCGATTCGAGAAAAAGAAGCATTGCAAAACGCTCTTCATTGAGAGTTTAAGCAAGAAAGGCAACGGCCCGTGCTGTTGTGTTTCCGTGGAAGAGGTATGGAGTGAGTAAACTGCTTAATCACCTCAGTGAATAATGATAACGATAATATTGTCCCTAACTGATCATTTTCCCTTGACGTAAAAGTGGCGCTGCTGGCGAATTTTGTTTACACCGTTTAAAAAGTTCACTCATATGTGCCATGAAATAGTTCGGGTGACAGATTTGGCGTGAAAACACTGTTCAGATGTTGCACATGACAAAATCTGGGGGAGGAGAGAGAGAGAGAGAGAAGGGGGAGCGGAAAGGGAGGCTCTCAAACATTTAGAGAGAGAGAGAGAGAGAACTCAGACTTTCACAGATGAAGAAGAGAGAGAGAGAGAGAGAGAGAGAGAGAGAGAGAGAGAGAGAGAGAGAAATCGCATCCTCACCTGAGGCTGTGTATTTATAGGGTCTGGCATTGGCTAATCGGAAACCAGTCATTTCCAAACAGTAATTGAATTAAGTCCTGAAGTATAGCATATTTTCTGGCCTAGAATTTGCAAAAGCGGATCCCACGCCCACATACGGCACGGAACCGACATGAATAATATGCCGTTTTGTATTTCATAAGCCGATGATGCGAGTGCGAGTTTGTTTACCACCGACACACACACACACACACACACACACACCCAAACACAGACACACACACACACACACACATATATATATATATATATATATATATATATATATTTATATATATATATATATATATATATATATATATATATATATATATATGTGTATGATGTATACATAATGTGTATGTAATAAATATCTAAGAATTTGAGATGGTAAGTATGTATGTGAAGAAATGAACACTCCAGTCCTAAATTTGGTTCTATGTTATATCCTTTCCGGCAATTTAATAACTTTTGAACAGTGAACTCAATTATCAGCGTTAAGAGAGAGAGAGAGAGAGAGAGAGAGAGAGAGAGAGAGAGAGAGAGAGAGAGAGAGAGAGAGAGAGAGGGGGGCAAAAGAAGGGGCGAGAGAGAGATTTGCTCTCCAGCAACAATTACCGATGCGCAAAGCAGGCGTGGGAGGGGGAAGTCACCGAGGGGAAATCTGAAACCCGTAATCGATATGGAACGCTATATCGATCGTATTCTGATTTACTCTCAGTTGAGAGGGAGAGAGTGGGAATTAAAACTAATGCAGAGTTTGAAGGGATAGTAAAACACGATATTTGTCGCACTCATTGGCAAGCCTGAAGATACTACAAGAAATAATACAATACTTCCATCGGAAGAGAGAAAAAGAAGATTGAAGACATTAAGACGAAAGTAAAACAGTTGCGTTACGAGAGAGAGAGAGAGAGAGAGAGAGAGAGAGAGAGAGAGAGAGAGAGAGAGAGAGAGAGGCAAGGTCGATAAATACACCGCAATCACTACTTACTGTCCCATACTGATACTAAAATGAGTAACTCCCACTACCTACGAACAACTCAAACTAATCTTTCCTCCAATAAGTTAAGTTGCCACTTACAAATGAAGTCGAAAACATACCTTCTAATTTTCTGAAAAAGAAAGCTATTGTGCCGGCTTCGTCTGTCCGTCCGCACTTTTTTCTCTCCGTACTTTTTTCTGTCTGCATTTTTTCTGTCCGCCCTCAGATCTTAAAAACTACTGAGGCTAGAGGGCTGTAAATTGGTATGTTGATCATCCACCTTCCAGTCATCAAACATAGCAAATTGCAGCCCTCTAGCCTCAGTAGTTTTTATTTTATTTTATTTAACGTTAAAGTTAGCCGCAATCATAATTCTAGCAACGATATAGAATAGGCTACCACCGGGCCGTGGTTAAAGCTTCATGGGCAGCGGCTCATACAGCATTATACCGAGACCACCGAAAGATAGATCTATTTTCGGTGGCCTTGATCATACGCTGTAGCGGCTGTACAGAAAACTCATTTGCGCCGAAGAAACTTCGGCGCATTTTTTACTTGTTTTTGTTTGATATTCATTCTAAAGGCAGGAATTCTTCACAAGAAATTACTTTTGATAGTTGAGTTTGTTTTGCTTCGTTTCCACAATTTTTTTATGACTTCATTATTTTAAAATGGTCGTATCGTGTGTGTGTGTGTTTTTTTTTTTTTTTTTGCGTTGTGTGTTGAAACTTATTTCTATAACTACGGCATTTTATCAAGTTTAGTGTGGATTGTCATGCTCAATTAAAATACAGTCGTTCCCACTTTAATTAAGTACTGAACTCATACCTGGCGGTTAGTCAACTACTGTGGATCGCAGCCAGGAAGGAAAAGTGCATGCGACTAGCTGCGTTCCTTTATACTTGGATGCGAACCGAAGCTTAACATCTGAAGCCCCCTATAAATGATGGGTGAGCAAATAAAATTTTTTTTTATTAGTTGATGACTTTTGTCGCTTTCACGCCAATACTTGATATAAACCATTCAGTAAGTCAGGAATGTTCCATCAAGTAATTTTCCAACAGCTAATTGAAATGAAGATAGAGTGTCCCAGGAGCTGCGGTAATCACCGTAATGAATAACAATACAAGATCTGTCAATGAAGACGGGGCAGAGAAACCGTGCTTGAAGAAGTGGGTTTGGTCCTATATCCATTCTCGTCAACTGAGGTAACAGCATTGGAGGTCGACATCCAGAATAAGAATATTAATAGGAAAGGAAAGTTAGTTCGTGATAAAAAAAAAAGTCATTCTACAGTAAACTACTCACATACAGTCAATTGATCCAATTTACACAATCATATTTACAATATTGTAGAGCCTCTAGCATGTCACAAATTTAAACATTTCACTAAGAAAAAGCAATACATGGTGGCAAATGTATGAAAAATTGCCACTAAGAGATTAATAATAGGATCACAATACGAAAGAAGCAATAAATGGTTTTTGTGACCTGAAAACCGACGCTCCCCCCAAAAAAAAAAAAAAACGAAAATTCTTACACAGATTCAGTTGCCAAATTAGAAGTTTCTCCAGCTTTACGGAAAGGAACCAATTTCTGGTTACTATACTCTTCCTTACCCAAAGCATTAAGAGGATTTGTGTTGAATTTATTTCAAATCTTTGGGTTGTCAACTGGAGTTTTCGAAAGAAGCAGTGAATATGTGTACCTGAACGTGGTCTAAATCAGAGTGGTACTGACCCAGGTATGATAAACATTTTTCACGAGCCTCAGCAAAAGCAATACTTAGAACCAGTTTCAAAAGAGAGCAGCAAAAATAGCGAAGATCTGTTCTGAACTGAATCATAAGAGAAAGCACGGAAGGAAAGCAAAATCCTTTGCTATACCAGCGGAGATTATGAGAATGGGAAATCTGACGATGTCAGCCAGGACAAAAAAGCAGTTAGGAAGCGAGATACCTAATAACCTTGATAATGCCACAGGAAAAAGTGTTCTTATGAAATGTATCCCTATATGAGCTACTTTTAGTAACCGTATAACCAAGTTTTGAAAGTCTGTAGTCTATCATAACACAGACTTCCAAAATCTTGGGTGCGATTTCCTTTGCTTGAGAATACACTTATAATCAGTTTTCATTGAAATTTTATTCTCGTGGCTTTGCTTTCCTAATTTTCCATTCAATAAATTCTATTTGATGCAAGCATGCTTAACATTTTAGTGTTTTTCACCCTGGGGAAGGGGGGCTGTAAGTTTCTTATATGAATTTCTGTACATTATGAACAATACCAAATTCACCATGAGATTTGTTTCGGAAATTATGCTTCTTCCTTTAACCTCAAAACAATATTCAAAAAGTAAACCATGAACGTTTACCATTTGTAACAATCACCAGTGAATTATAAAAACGACTTGCGGACATACAGAGTGAAAGTAATGTTTACACACTATAGTATTCGTGTGTCATAAGCAAATGGCTCATTTTGATTTCCGTGCTATTCTTCATTTATGATGATTCTCTCTCTCTCTCTCTCTCTCTCTCTCTCTCAGTACGTGAGACGGTGATGAATCTTTCAAGCTTGTTTTCGCTAGGTACTTACAGTCAGTCAAACAAGCACGTGGAGGCACTTAAAAACAGAAAAAATACCAAGCAAAATAAAAAACAACTTACCACGTTGAAGATAGGATGGTCACAGAGAAACCCATTTTCTGGGAAAGCATAAAATTTCGCGATAAGAGCTAAAATAAGAGGGCATGGCCCTTCCATTTTTTGTTTCCTCTGTCCTATTCGTCTGAATCCCTCCTGCCCTCATTTCTGTCTTGAACTCCTCCTCATCATTATGAAAAATAAAAAACGATAACACCCACAAGAGCTACAGCAGCAATAATAATAATAATAATAATAATAATAATAATAAAATACAAAATCCACATTTATGTAAAGTACTGTATTTACAAATAATAAAATGAATTCCAGGAGCTTTCGAGAGCCTGCTCAGCTCCCTGAAGAGGCTGAGCAGGCTCTCAAAGCTCCTGGAATTCATTTTATTATTTGTAAATACAGTACTATAAAAATGTGGATTTTGTATTTTATAGACATATTCACGGGATTGTGAAGAAGATTTGGAATAATAATAATAATAATAATAATAATAATAATAATAATAATAATAATAATAATAATAATAATAATAATAAGAAGAAGAAGAAGAAGAAGAAGAAGAAGAAGAAGAAGAAGAAGAAGAAGAAGAAGAAGAAGATCTTGTTCTTGACGATGAGTATAAAATAAGATCATTTTCTGGTAAGTAAATCTCGGTATACTGTAAAACTAAATTTCATATCCTTGAACTTTACGAAGAATATTGTCATTATATCGTCAGTGGGAAAGACTACGAGGACTGTGATCCTCGTAGAGCTTTAGAATGTTAAGATTATTTAAAAAACAATATAGCAAGAATTACAAACAAACGATGATCTTACTTTATCCTCAATAATAATAATAGTTGTAGTAGTAGTAGCAGTAGTAGTAAGAAAAAACAGTAGCCACACCACAAATAATAATAATAATAATAATAATAATAATAATAATAATAATAATAATAATAATAATAATCCCTTGACCAAGAGCGAAGACCTCAAGCATCCAAGAACAGAAAACAAAACAGAGTTCGAGTAAAACGAGACAAAAACGAACAAACCAAAATCGCCAAGCAAGAAGAAATCATGGCAAATGCATATCACAACAAGGCGAAGAATACCAAACTAATGCTGGTTGTTCAGCGATTATTCACAGCCAGAATTCCTGATAGGAAAACTTCGGAAAGGGATAAATACACAATAAAGAGGAACAATGTCATTCTTCTTCTTCTTCTCCTCCTTCTTTTTCTTTTCTTTCTTTAAAGATAAGTTGTATCGCTTCGAGTTTCCGAGAAAATTCCTTTAAATGCCCGTGGGAATGCATACAAATGTACCCAGAAATATCTTTAAATATATGAAGGAATTCTTTTGCAAGGATGGAGAAATTCCTTTCCATCTATAGATTTGTATGAATATATTCAAAATTCTTCAACGAATATTTTATATATATATATATATATATATATATATATATATATATATATATATATATATATATATATATATATATATATATATATATATGTCTATATCTTTATATATATATATATAAATGAATTTCTGTATGTGTCGTCCAATACAGAAATCCAAATCGCTTGACAGACCCAGACAAAATTTTGCAAGCGGCCCCTATGTTACCCCAGAAAGAGTTATAAGTCAAAATCAAACCCATACCCCATGACAGACATACAAACACAGACAAAACAAATGAAATTTTCGTTTTTACCGGTGCTGTTCACCTTTTCCTTCAGTAACTTTATGGGCGTCACCAATAGCTTGGGTGGAAAACTACCACCTTTTCTGTGTGGCGTCATTAAACTCCTCCCACTGCAAACCTTATAGTCAGTATACCTTTTGGTGCATCCAAAAAATTAAACAAATGTGCTTGACTGTTTTAGAACGACTTTCATTCGGTCATAAAGCAATGTAATTCAAATGATAACTTCTACTGCCACATCAGTCAGCCCTTGCAATCCTCGCCACGGAAAAAAGTAGCAACAAACAAAATGCTTCTGTGCCAGATCTACCCCCTCATTAAAAAATCGCCTGGGCCGAAATTACCACATTTTTTTCAGTGTTCATCTTACGCCAAACATATTTTAACCATATCCTGTCAATAAAACACATATTCTTAAGTACCCTGTGGTATTACCATCATATCTAAGTGCGTAATCCACGAAAAAAATCTTCTTAGTCACGGGAACAGCTTTGGAGATCAAGAACTAATTCATAGCCGAGACGAAACAAATCCATCACCATCCGCACAAGCGTATTAGAAGACCAAATGCTTCTGTGACAGACCTACTCCCTCATTAAAAAATTATCACAGGCAGTGCCGGGTCGGTCAGCTATATATATATATATATATATATACTATATATATATTATAAATATATACATATATATATATATATATATATATATATATATATATATATATATATATATATGTATGTGTGTGTGTGTGTATGTCATGTATGTCAGCAGGTATATATATATATATATATATATATATATATATATATATATATATATATATATATATATATATATATATATATATATATATATATATATATATATTCCTTGACCTCCTTGTTTTAATAATGGAAATGGTAATTATGAATAATACCATAAGATAGCTTTACGTCTCATGGAGGTGCCTGAATGGTAATGAACATGTGTGAAAACATAACGTTAGCTGGAGTGACATGTATACTATAAGTAACCTGTCCTGTTTAGTTATCTTTGGCAATATTTAAATGAATATTCTTTTTTAAAATTGTCCTTACTGAGAATATATTTATACGAATATATATATATATATATATATATATATATATATATATATATATATATATATATATATATATATATTGTATATATATATATATATATATATATATATATATATATATATATATATATATATAATAATCAACAGAAGTCGTGCATGTGCCTCCTCCCCAAACTAATTTACCCTTTGTTTTATTGAGAACCGCATGGCCGATCGTATTTGACCTAGAAATCAGAGCCCGGTTTATCAACATTCCGATCTGTCCTTCTTTTACCTGGAACAGATATTGAGATGACACAGATAAAAGGGCAAAGAGAAGAGACTTACTGGCGCTCAAAGAAGGAAGCTTAACCCAACTAAGCTTCTTAAACGGACTTTCTAAAGGCAAGGTTAAGCTGCCTGAATTGTTTTACCTCAGGACTGAAACCTGGGAAGAGGCTGAACACCTGGCAGATGACACACCATGGCATGACGCAGCCGGAGCCCTTATAAGGGAAAGACAGCAGTAGAAGCAGTTAGTTAGTTAGTTGTGGGAGCAGGAGCCATGCAGGAACCGTCCTCGAGGGACAACCATATCGTGAAGGCCGAACTTTTGCTGAGAGACTGTTCATTCTCCCCCACTCCAGACTCAGTCATCCTCGAGGGCACCGCCATATGTCGACCCTCGTCCTCTTCACCAGAGACCCGCTTCCCTAAGGTAAAGTGTGAGTGAAGACTTCAGTCACGACAGTCTGCCCTTTAGAAAGGTTGGAGTACCAGCATTTCACTTCTGTCCTTGTGCCAGTTTACCCAGTGCCATTTCCAATGTCCGGTGTTCGAGTGTGATGTAGTCATTCATTCCTCGAGTCGCTGGTGCCCTCAGTGCAAACTCGAGACTTATTCTGTGCTATATTGTTCCTTTACTGGTGTGTAATGTGTTAATCTCTCTTGCAGAGGGATCTATTCGCAGTGGACTCATCTTGGATTGTGCCTTGCCTTTAGACAAGACTCCAGGAGAAGGATCTTCAGGACGTTGCAAGCCCTTTATCAATTTACATATCCATTTTCCCTTCAAATGCTTGCTTTTGTAAATGTAATTCTTTAATTTATCCCAAGTGTTTACGTAACATTTCCTTATGAAGTAGAGCCTTCAGCTCCTAAATTCTCCCCTTTTTCTTATTTTTTTTACGATTTCCCTTTATGCAAGTCAGAACTCCAAGGCCAATTAAATAAAGTTTCCATTGCCAGCCTGTAAAATACCATAAACCCAGGGAAATACGTAAAAATGGCGACCTGGCCGTAGATCTCGTTTAGCAGTTGCACTTTCCCCTTTATTGCTTCATTGCATTTGCAACTTGTCAAATCAGCAATTAGCAAAGCTGAGCTGGGTGCGAGACAAGTTCGGAACCTGTTATCAAGAGCACAGACCAAGAGAGTTCCACGTAAGTAATGTGTTTATCTTAGCAAAATTTTTTTTTACAATCGTCACTGTTCCTAGGAATTAGGAATAGGGACGCATGTATTCACTGAGAGAAGAGAACCGCCATATTAGATTCATTAATGCATGCCTTTCAGGATAGGTAGTTAGGAAATAACCAGTGGTAACCATTCTTTGCTTCGAGGAATAGTGCGAAATTCCTGTGTTAAAATCTTTGCCATATTCTTTGCTTCGAGGAATAGTGCAAAATTCCTCTGTGTTAAAATCTTTGCCATATTTTTTGCTTTGAGGAATAGTACGAAATTCCTTCGTGATAAATTTTACTTCGCATTTTGGATTAACGAAGTATTTAGGCGCGAATAAATTCCCACGTGGGACAAGACGGAGTCAGCTTGCATTGCTGAAATACTTCTCTCAGTTTAGTTAAAACTCGAATTAGGTGTTAGGAAAGCGAAATTTGAACTCTGTTTCTAGGGAAAATTATTAGGTCATTTTTACTGTTATCCTCTCATCCTGGGAAATTCCCTGGAATCACAGACGGTCTATAAATAGACAGGTCCATTCACTGGGGAATCTAAAAATAACTCTGGTGATTGTCAGACGACCTTCAACCACCCCCCACCCTGCCCGCCCGCGTGCATTCATCTTTTCTCTCAGCAAAAATCTTTTTACGGTTTTTATCCCGTTAGTAATTTCTAAGTCCTAAGGGACAAATCGTATTTCCAAGTCCTACAGGCAAACCAAATAAAATTCTACGTCGCAAGAGGCGAGAATTTCTAATTCCTGTGGGAAACCCAAAATCAAGTCCTTTTTGAGACATTATATTATTGTATTTCACACACCTGTAAGCCCTTATGGGACTGATCATTCTAGTTTGTTAGAACAATGCCTTAATTTCACGCTACAGCCGGCCAAGTCCGAGCGTGACATAAAATGCAGTTACGTCTTCCGAGACATATTAAACTTTAACAAAGTCTCCTCAGACTTATTGATCAATTGTCTTATTCAGACATATCCATTCTCTTGCAGTCTGAACAATTGAGTGTTTCAGATCCCTGCAATTGAGTCTTTTCAGACAACCTGAGTCTTCTCAGACATATTTGATTTGCTAGGGAGTCCAGTCCATTTAACCATTATTTCAAGATGGCTGATACCAGAGCCCAACAAAACGAGGATTTCAAATTCTACATGTCTGCTGGAAAGGACATGGGACTATCAGGGCAAGCTCTGAGAGACTGGGTTCAAGAGAGAGTGGACGATGCCAAGGCGGAGAGAGAGAAAGAAAGAATTGCCCAAGAGAAACGAGAGGAGAAAGAACGTGAAGAGAGAGAGAGAGAAAGAATTGCCCAAGAGAGACGAGAAGAGTTAGAACGGCAAGAGCGAGAAAAGGAGAGAATCGCCCAGGACAAAGAATGAATCGCCCGAGGAAAACGGGAGGAGAGAGAATAAGAAGAACGAGAGAAAGAGCAGGAAGAGAGGGAGCGACAGCGCGCCCATGAGCTCCAGGTGTTATAGTGACAGAACACCCCTCCCCTCCCGTGGCGGGAATGAGTGCCCTCAGCCAAGCTCACTCGTTCATGCCAAAATGGACAGAGTCTGAACCTGAAGTATGGCTTGAAAGGGCCGAACGAGTCCTGGAGTGCTGCAACCTCTCCCCCTGCAGAACTCTCTCTGGTTCTCACTAAATTCCTGAGAGGGAAGGCACTCGTTGCCTACCACGCCCTTATAGCAGAGGATAGGGGAAACTGGGAAGCCGTACGCCAAGCAGTTACTAAGGCGTACGAGATTACCCCCGAGCGGTGAAGGAGACGTTGGAAAGAGTAGCCAAGAGAAGCAGGCCAGACTTGGTCCGATTGGGCGTACCATTCGGAGCGGGCGTTGGCCAAATGGCTTGAGTCCGAAGGAGTCACTAGTGCCGCCGAGGTACTCGAGAGTTTTAAATTTGAGCATTTCCTGCGCTACGCCCCTCCTGCCCTCGCCACTCATGCAGTGGAAAAAGCCCCAGCAACACTCACCGAGTGTTGCCGGATAGCAGACATGTGGGAGACTCATCACCCTCAGGAAGGATCCATGGGGCGGAAGATAAATCCCCCGCCCCTCCTTGGAGGATCAAATTCCCACAAAAATGGAAACTCGGGCAAGCCCCTAACTTGTCACTACTGCAAGAAGACCGGACATTCCTCTGAGCAGTACTGAAGCAAGAAAACGGCGCCTCTCTCTCCCAGACAACCACCCAATAACTCGTCTGCGCCCTCCACAGGGCCAGCTCGGAAAGACTTTAGCCAGACCTTTTGCACGGCGTGCAAGGTTTATGGCCATTCTCCCGCATGGGCGAAATGCCCAAACAATACTAAATCAAATACTCCCGCCGTCGCCTTGGCCGTCACAAACTCCAAGTCATTGGGCCCTCCCGCCAAAGGCCCCATATATGTGGCCCCTCCCAGAGGCAGTCACCCTGCATGCCGAGTCACGGCATTTGAGGACTCGGGCGCGCAAATCTCCCTCATACGTAGGGAAAGAGTTCCCTATGGAGCTATCGTCAATAGACGAAAACTCGTCACGATCGAGGGATCGTGAGGGAGTAAATCAATTTAAAATGATACTCCCTACGGTCCAAATGAGAGTCACAACACCTCAGCAATCAAAAATCTGCAATCTTGCAGTAGCAAGCCATCTCCCTGGAGGCTATGACGTCATTCTGGGACAGGACTTTCAGTCCCCACAGAAATCACGACAATCCAGGGGTCTCCATGCCCCAACTCATTCCTCGGGCATGAGTAATCCTCCCCTGCCTCTCCCTCAGTCAAGACTGGCGCCCCCTGGGTACCAGGAGGACGTGCAGTCCCTACCAGTGCCACCTGAGTACGATGTACACTGGCCCCATCGATCGGTTCCCGATCCAATTCCCGTGCCCGGCCCTGCCTCAGTGCCAGTGCCAGGGCCCCAATCAGAACTCCCTCCTGGAGATGCCAAATGCCTGCCAGTGCCACCTGCATGCACCGAGCAGTGCCAAGCTCCGTCCGTCCTGGCCGATGAGCACAAGAAACCTCTGATAGTGCCTGACTCGGGCTTAGTGCCAGCGCCAGAGCACAACCCCGATCTCCATTCAAGGGATCCCACGCAGGACCCCTTCTCTTCTCCCAGCCTGGCACCGCTACCAGCGTCGGTAAGAGAGACGGTTCCTCTCGACCACAGCGGAGGCTCACCTAAAGGTGCGGCCTCGCAACCCGTGCCTGAGCTGGTCATTGATACCTGCGAGTCGTCCACGCCCCTGCCGGCCGTTACTGCTTTCTCGCCACCCGCCGCAGATACCCTTGTGAGTCAGGATTCTGCCATCTCTCACTTGGCCGATGAACTACAAGAGCTGCGACAGATCATGGTAGAACTAGCAAGGAAAACTCCTGCTCAGCTGTCGCAGCAGCTGGCACTCCATGGCGCCCTCCGGTCTTGGGCCCTCCGCTTCCCCGACCGAGGACAACTGTCCCAGTAGGAAAGGTTCGCGGCAGAATTACCATGGGCGTGGGAATTTTCGGGTAGTTTTCAAAGAGCTATAGAGCTCCCCTGCCACCTGTGCCACCATTTCATCTTTCGAAGGTCTGGGCACCTCTAATCCAGAAGAGGATGTCAAGGCACTCCACTATCTTCTTCCATTCATCAGGAACGTCTATCCCTTATCATTTTCTATTAATCTTTTTCTTAAATTATCACCACAAGAGGCAATTAAATATAGGAATCCATTCCCCTCAAACTGCATAAATCACTGAGTATAACAGAGTGGGATGTGGCACGCCCTTGCGCCCCTACCTTGGCAGAGAGCATGCGTGTCAGCTCTTCCTGAAGGAGTCGTGCCTTTCGGGTTCCCTTTTTCCAGCCCTGGGGCTGAAATGATAGTCCGGGCCGTAATTTGTAGGCGAAGAACGATAAATTCCCGCCTAACACAATAAAACCCACACTCTATTTCCCTTAGCTCTTCTGCCAATAACATTTGCTCTTTTAGTTATTTATTTATCTTTCTCTTTTAATGAGTTGCGAGTCATAGAATCTTGCCCTTGTGATTTTAAATGCCCCTTTCGTAAAGTCCGAGAGACGTGTTCCGCCTTCCGTATGCGGTCACGTTTTCATCTGTAACATCGTGTTAATTTTTCCTTTTGTTATTATTATTTTTATCCCTTCCTTCCAAGAACTCTGTTTTTCCCCAGACCCCTTGCCTTTTGTCTGCTCATCCCGTCATAACATTGAGCGAGTATCTATTTATAGCCCGTACTCGAGGTACGGGCAGTGGACGCATAAAATTAGCGTGGTTTAAAGTTAGCAAATTAAACCTCGCAAATACTCTCGCTCGCCTACAACTGTCAGTCCCCAAAGTAAGGGTCAGCCATCAGCTGTCGAGTTGGCGAATTATGTATCGGGGATGTCATTTACAAAAATAAACGCTGTTTTATCATTTACACAGCCTCTTCAAGGCATACTGTACTAACCGCATGCCTTGTTGATTTAGAATTAAGGAACTTATATGCAAATTAATTCTTAAATTTTGTCTCCTGCCTCAAAATTATCTTGTCCTCGTAATCTTAAAGTAAAGTATACCATAAATTTGAAGAAATTAATGGGCCCTGTTAAAGTAGTTTAATAATGTGTTGGAAGTATTTTCCATTTTTGCGTGGGGATAGAGTAAAGTAGAAGTTTTTCCATTTCTTGCTGGGAAAAGAGTAAAGTAAACCAGCTGTGCCGACTTCTTGGATATCAACATACAAGCCCGAAGGAAGGCTCTTATGTTATCTTCTGTGGGGAGCTATTATAATCAACAAGAAGTCATGCACAGCGCGCCTCCCCCCTTCAACCTAATTTACCCTTTGTTTATTGAGAACCGCATGGACGATCGTATTTGACCTAGAAATCAGAGCCTGGTTATCAACATTCCAATCTGTCCTTTTACCTGGAACAGATATTGAGATGACATGGATAAAAAAGGGCAAAGAGAAGAGACTTACTGGCGCTCCCTTTTAAGAAGCTTAACCCAACTAAGCTTCTTAAACGGACATTCTAAAGGCAAATTAAGCTGCCTGAATTGTCTTACATCCGCAGGAAACCTGGGAAGAGGCTGAACACCTGGCGGATGACACACCACGGCACGACACAGCCAGAGCCCTTATAAGAGAAAGACAGCAGTAGAAGCAGTTAGTTAGTTAGTTGTGGGAGCAGGAGCCATGCAGTAACCGTCCTCGATGGACAACCATATACGTGGGCGAGCCATAACTTTGCTGAGAGACCATTCATTCTCCCCCGTCCGACTACAGACTCCAGTCATCCTCAAGGGCACTGCCATACGTGTGATCGACCCTCGTCCTTCTTCGTCAGAGACCCGCTTCCCCTAAGGTAAAGTGCGAGTGAAGACTTTTCAGTCACGACAGTCTGCCCTTTAGAAAGGTTGGAGTACCAGCATTTCACTTCTGTCCTTGTGCCAGTTTATCCAGTGCCATTTCCAATGTCCGGTGTTCGAGTGTAAAGTGGTCATTCATTCCATGAGTCATTGGCGCCCTCAGTGCAAACTCGAGACTTATTCTGTGCTATATTGTTCCTTTACTGGTGTGTAATGTGTAAATCCCTCTTGCAGAGGGACCTATTCGCAGTGGACTCATCTTGGATTGTGCCTTGCCTTTAGTCAAGACTCCAGTAGAAGGATCTTCAGGAGTTGCAAGCCCTTTATCAATTTACTTATCCATTTTCCCTTCAAATGCTTGCCTTTGTAAATATAATTCTTTAATTTATCCCAAGTGTTTACATAACATTTCCTTATGAAATAGAGCCTTCAGCTCCTAAATTCTCGCCTTTTTCTTATTTTATTTTACGATTTCCCTTTACGCAAGTCAGAACTCCCAGGTCAATTAAATAAAGTTTCCGTTGCTGGCCTGTAAAATACCATAAACCCAGGGAAATACGTAAAAAAAAAATATATACATATATATATATATATATATATATATATATATGGTATATATATATATATATATATATATATATAATCAGTAATATATATAAACATCCTATTAATATCCAATATATATATAAATATAAATATATAAATAATATATTTTATATATATATATAATCAAAAGCTACAAACATCCTTTAATTTTTTTAGTTGATAATATATTTTCATATATGTTCAAAGGGAATTTTTTAGTTGATAATAAGTTCGTCGTGGGCTCACACCAGCGAAGACAAGAACTCAGGACTACAGTGGACGCATTTTAACCCACGCAGCCAGCAAGTGAGGTATAAGTGGATATCGTCTTCCCATATACAAATCGCCCGTCGAACTCAGGTGTTTTGTATTTGGAGACGATATTCACCACCTCTGCCATGCTAACCACGTAGTGCATTTGTTGCATGCAGCCATATTATGACTTTTTTTATCACATCACCGTGATTAATATTCAATCAGTAAGCTACAAACATCCTTTAATATCCAATTCGCTCTACCTCGGAAATAATATATTTTCCTATACGTTACAGAAGGGAATTTTTAGTTGATAATAAATTCGTCGTCTCGTGGGCTCGAACCAGTGAACAAGAACTCAGGACTACAGTGGATGCATTTTAACCCACGCGGCCAGCAAGTGAGGTATAAGTGGATATCGTCTTCCCATATACAAATCGCCTGTCGAACTCAGGTGTTTTGTATTTGGAGCGATCACCCACCTCTGCCATGCTAACCACGTGAGTGCGTTTGTCGCACGCCCAGCCATATTATGACTTTTTATTACATCACTGTGATTCATATTCAATCAGTAAGCTACAAACGCCCTTTAATATCAATTCACTCTACCTCGGAAATAATATATTTTCATATATGTTATCGAAGGGGATTTTTAGTTGATAATAAATTCGTCGTCTTGTGGGCTCGAACCAGCGAAGACAAGAACTCAGGGACTACAGTGGACGCATTTTAACCCACGCGGCCAGCAAGTGAGATATATAAGTGGATATCGTTTTCTATAAACAAATCGCCCGTCGAACTCAGGTGTTTGTATTTGGAGACGATATTCATCCCACCTCTGCCATGCTAACCACGAGTGCGTTTTGTCGCACGCAGCCATATTATGACTTTTATCACCACCGTGATTCATATTCAATCAGTAAGCTATTAACGTCCTTAATATCCAATTCGCTCTACCTCGAAATAATATATTTTCATATACAGTATGTTACTGCGTGGGTAAAAGCGAAAATCCACTGTAGTCCTGAGTTCTTGTCTTCGCTGGTTCGGAGCCCACGAGACGACGAACTTATTATCAACTAAAAAAATTCCTTCGGTAACATATGCCGAAAATATATTATTTCCAGTAGAGCGATATTAAAGACTTTTGTAGCTTACTGATTGAATATGAATCACGGTGATGTGATAAAAAAGTCATAATATGGCTGCGTGCGACAAACGCACCACGTGGTTAGCATGGTAGAGGTGGGGTGAATATCGTCTCCAAATACAAACACCTGAGTTCGATGGGGCTGATTTGTATATGGGAAGATCGATATCCACTTAAACCTCACTTGCTGGTCCGCGTGGGTTAAAAATGCGTGTCCATGTGGTCCTAAGTTCTTGTCTTCGCTGGTTCAGCCCACGAGACGACGAACCTATTATCAACTAAAAATTCCCTTCGGCAACATATATATGAAAATATATTATTTCCGAGGTAGAGCGAATTGGATATTAAAGGACGTTTGTAGCTTACTGATTGAATATGAATCACGGTGATGTGATAAAAAGTCATAATATGGCTGCGTGCGACAAAACGCACTACGTGGGTTAGCATGGCAGAGGTGGGTGAATTTCGTCTCCAAATACAAACACCTGAGTTCGACGGGCGATTTGTATATGGGAAGACGATATCCACTTATACCTCACTTGCTGGCCGCGTGGGTTAAAATGCGTCCATTGCAGTCCTGAGTTCTTGTCTTTGCTGGTTCGAGCCCACGAGACGACGAACTTATTATCAACTAAAAAATTCCCCTTCGGTAACGCCCTATGAAAATATATTATTTCAGGTAGAGCAATTGGATATAAAAGGACGTTTGTAGCTTACTGATTGAATATGAATCACGGTGATGTGATAAAAGTCATATATATATATATATATATATATATATATATATATATATATATATATATATATATATATATATATATATATATATATACATATATATATATATAATGCTGGAAATACATACATACATACACAAGCATACACACACATATATATGTATATATATATATATATATATATATATATATATATATATATATATATATATATATATATATAATATAATATATATATACATATATATAATATATATTCCTTCGACCTCGATGTTTTAATAATGAAAATGATAATTATGAATAATACCATAAGATAGCTTTACGTCTCATGGAGGTGCCTGAATGGTAATGAACATGTGTGAAAACATAACGTTAGCTGAAGTGATATGGATATTAAAAGTAACCTCTCTCGTTTAGTTATTTTTGGCCACACACACATGCACACACACACCTTATATATATATATATATATATATATATACTGTATATATATATGTGTGTATATATATATTTATATATATATATGTATGTGTGTGCGTGTGTGTGATGAATACATCAAGAAAAGATACAGTTCTAAAATATTTGAAGGCACGGAAGAAAGTATTGAATCTCAGAGCTAAGATGCGAAGCAAAAGGTATATTACTGGTGAGTTTGGCGGAAGCCACTGGTTGATGAAGAATATACACTAAAGCATTTTAAAGAAGATACCTTAAAGGCATTTCAAACTGTTTCTGGATGTACGAATGTTGCATTTCTACACATATTTAACGTCAACAATACAAACTTATATTCTGTCAATTTCCGTACATCTCATCTCCAACTTTTTGCTATAGGTTACAAGAATTTTCAGTTTTCTTAATCTTTTTGAATGACATGGTAATTACGTATGAACATTCGTCATTTGCCAAGCTCTTTTACATAACACTTAGGAATGGGAAGCGGTACCTGTATAATACGTATACTGTCAAGTGCTGAAAACGTTTATAAATCTACGGTTATAAGTTACCATATTTCAGTTACATACACTGAGTAATCTCTCTCTCGCTCTCTCTCTCTCTCTCTCTCTCTCTCTCTCTCTCTCTCTCTCTCTCTCAAGTAATTGAATTCCAAGACAGCTGACTACGTCGTGTAGGTGAACAACCAAGACCCTCTATAGCACGCCGTCATATCTCAAAATTCACGTTGATCATTCAATTCAGATTATACAGGTTTATTACCTTACAAATATCCTCACCGCTTCTCATGACCAGAAAACTCATTTATCCTTTCATACATTTTTATGGTGAAAACCCGAGAAGGACATGAATGCTTAACTCTAGTTCACCGCAAGAAAAGAGGGCTTTTAAGGAAATCATCTCTAATCCTCGGAAAATGTGTTTCTTAGACAAGATGTTGAATGTAATATATGAGGAGAGGATTTCTGATCAATACCGTCCTTTGCCCGCTTTTACCTGTTCAGAGGTTTGCCAGTCGTTTGCAGTCGGTTTAGAGCTGGATATATGATATAGTTATACCTTTTTTTTTTTATTTCAAGTGGACCATTTTTTCCTCACGCATACGGAAAAGGGTGCACAAATAAGTTTTAACTACTTAGGAGAACAAGTAGGAATGAAAGAAGATTACAGAGCATTAACTTGATAGTAAAATTATGATGTCCAAAACAAATTTTTCGAAATAACCCCGCTTAAAAATCGCAGTCTAAAAATAAAAGTGAAAAAGACGGGCCAGATTAAGGAAATAAAAAAAAACTTAGCTCTTCTGGAATTTGAAATTATTGGTTATTCTTCGATATGCTAATGGCATGTGCGAAAACCTTTCAAGTTTCACACTTCCATCTTAAGTGATTTCTGCTTCCGTGACAACTCCTCAGACGGGGCATCTGAAACTTGCCTTTTTAGATGAACTATTTAAGGTTTCTGCAAAGATAACCTTCTCTTAGTAGGTGAAGCCGATAGATAAGCTAATACCCATATGCATCCCAAGCCCAAACGAAAAACAAAACCAAAACCCAAAAAACAGACAGAGAACGAACAAGAAAGATCCAACTAAAGTGAAAGACGACAGCTGTCGGCACACTGCTCTACTTCAGATCATAAACCAATTTTACACCGAAAACAAAATCATTATACGCTTTTTTAACTCACGAGATTGATACCGTACATAATATTCTCTCAATCTTTCAGTATTCTCCACCGGCAAACAAACACGGGAAAAGCCAAGTAAAAACAAAAAGGAAAAAGTAAACCAACACTTCAGCTCACATCAATTACATCACATTACATTTATACCTCCCATAACAATCCAAAGGACGCCTCCCAAGCGGCCTTATGACTTGAACGTAAAAACCCTGTTAGAGTCAGCCAAGAAGTTATGCGCGTACTCCACTTAAAGCCGAGAGGGCGAAATTAACAAAATACAAATTTTCTATTTATAGCTCCTTAAAGGAACCGTATTCTGGAACCGTTTTCAGCTCCTTGTGGCACGCTGAGACCGAATCATACGTCGCAAGATGAAGGCCCCATTAAGAGGGACATTTAGACCGCTATTACACCGTCTTGATCATTAACATCATCATCATTAAGATAACCTATTAGGGCAAAGGAGAGAGAGAGAGAGAGAGAGAGAGAGAGAGAGGTCTGCCAGACGGAGGAAATGGAGAGGGGAAGGGGGATAAGGAGGAGTGTTTATATAAAGGAGACTTGAGCGAGAGGATGATGGGAGAGGGGAGGCAGGGCAGGGAGCCGGGTGAGAAGGTGGGGGGTGGGGGGGAGACTCTGAGAGAGGGGCGGGATGGGTAACCATGAGGGAGTGGAGTGGTTGAATGACAGGCGACCGCAGAGGAAGCGAGCTCTTGATCTCCTGGCCTCATAAAACCGATAGATTCCAGTTTCCTCTCCTCTATCGTCCTTTCCAGATTCCAGATTCCAGATTGTTAAGATATGATTCCCGTTTTCTGCCGGGGGGTGAATACAGGAGGGACTCGAGTAAAGCTCCTTTCATATAATTCTTAGTCTCGGCATTTTACCTGGATAGCTGGTCCCTTTACCCGCATCTCTCTCTCTCTCTCTCTCTCTCTCTCTCTCTCTCTCTCTCTGTTGGGCGGTATTTCTTTTTCGTATTGTTCTTTTCATGTGATTTACTCGTGATACTTTGAATCACTTTCAGCGGAAAAGCGGCGTTTTAAACATTCAGAATGGATGACGGTAGAGTTATTATTTTCCAGACAAATAATATTCATCCAAGGAATGGAAACCCTCCCTTCTTCGTCCTCCTCCTCCTGCTCCTGCTCCTGCTCCTTTTTTTACCCTCCATTCTTAAATCAGTAACTGCATTATTCATACTGCATTAACATCTCTATGCTATGCTATGTGTTTCTTCGCAGGGCACATTCCACTAAATCCTGACATTATCCAGCGATAGACGTCCGCCGCAGAAGGCGCCGACGGCAAGTGATATTCGACCTTTGAGCCCTTTGACCATAAGACCCAACCTTCACGGGACGAGCGTCGCGAGGGTTACGACCCAAACGATCAGCGCCTGAGTATTACATTTCAAAAAGCCCTGGAGACAAGTAAGTGATGTTGTCGAAACGTGGAAAATTATGCCCCCTGGATTGTTGTGTTCCAGATTGTTAAGTCCAGTTACAATGTAAACAAGGATTCCAGGGGGTTTCTGACTTTGCCTCTATTTTCTCTCATTGATAAGGAGTTGCAGAAGAATATCCGGCGATTTGACTTGAGGAATGAGAGAGATGGGGAGCAAAACGCAAAAGAGAAAGTTTTAAATGGAATAAACTAAAGGTAAAGAGAGAAAAGATAAAAAAGAGCGACTAAGTTGATTCCGGGTGCGGGAGAACAACAAAGAACGAGCGAAAATTAAGGATAATTTCCCCTCGATTTAAGAAGTCCTGGGGATATCAGGAGGGGAGAAAAGCGAGAGAGAGTGAGAGGGAGAGAGAGGGAGAGAGAGAGAGTTAGGGAGGGAGGTGGGTGGGTTAAGGTGTAGTGTAACAAAGCGGATAACAATACATAAAAGCAGTAAAATATATAGTGATAAAGAGAGAGAAGTAGGTTTGTGGCATAGCACACAGAAGCGCATGAGCACAGACAAAGAAATACATAGAAGAGATGGAGGGAGGGAAAACGAGAAATGACTGATATATCTTACTGAAGAGAATGAAAATAAATACATAAAAGGGACCAAAAAACATGAACGAAAGAAAATTATGTTGGGAGTGGTTTAAAATTATGTTGGGAGTGGTTTACAAAGAGTTAAAAGGGAAATGAGAGGAAAAATAAAACAAAGCAATACACAAGTTCCAAAGAGGGAGAAGTCTAACCTACAGTAACCAAACAAACGAAAATATAGACTTAAAAACTGATATACAAGACAAGCAGAGAGAGAGAGAGAGAGAGAGAGAGAGAGAGAGAGAGAGAGAGAGAGAGAGGTAATCCCAAAATTAAATCATAATAATATCAAATAAAAACTGAATACCAGAGAGAGAGAGAGGTAATCCCAAAATTAAATCATAATAATATCAAATAAAAACTGAATACCAGAGAGAGAGAGAGAGAGAGAGAGAGAGAGAGAGAAATCCAGCTGCTAAATTTGAGAGTCATTTTAGGCGCTCTGGAAAGACGCCGATTGAAGTGGCTTTTATGCGACGCCGGTTCCACTTTGAGGCTGAACCAAAGAATCTGGTGAGCTCAAGAGAGAGAAAGCGGGGGGAGGGGAGAGGAAAACCCACCCATCGTCTCCTCCTTCCCCATTCCCTCCCCCCATCCCTCCCAGGAATCATACATCAAGTCCTTCCCACAACCCTCCTCCCCCACACCTCATGCCGATACCCATCCTCCTCCTTTGCCTCGTTATAGCTCTTTCGACGAAGGGGGTAGGAGACCTGAGGGAACAACGAGGAGGGGAAGCTGAAATGAAAGAGGGGAATGAGAAAGAGGACAAAGGGGAGGCGGAGGAGAACTGTCTGATAAAGGTGATAAAGAGGGGAACAGGTGGTGGAAAAGTGGGACTCTGAAGGATAATGGACAAATTGAAGAGCAAGGCAGCGAAGAGTCTTTTACCGAATGCAAATAGCCGCTTAGCCTTACTTACACATCGACAAAAACACAAAATACAACATGAATAAAAAGAGGACAGCGAATTTAATACACACGTCACATAAGTAAACGCTAGCAAAACCACTTGACACCGTTACATTATATGAATGGAATTTTTAGCGGTTACGAGACGAGGATTGCAATACAAGTGGTAATACACAAAACACCCACTTTATTAGCAGCCACACGAGGTCGTGGCTATGCAAAATCTTCAAAGACAAATAGCTCTCCAGTAAAAACATACGAGCTTAAACAGTGACAATTATATGGGCACATGTATATCCAGGCAGTCTATAACATGATCTACGTTTATAAAAAAATAAACCCTGAAAATTTCCAGCGTAAAATAACCCGACTACGCATTTAGGAATTGATTTCTAAACGTATGGAAGCCTGGTTGACTTATTTTCAAAAAAGCGGCATCACAAGAGCTATAGTCATCGACACCGGGATTAAGTTACAGGATGAAAATAATTTACAGTGAAAAGAATTCATTTATCACGAGACAGTCAATTATTTCACACACATTTATGTATTTTCTCTACCGTTGCCTTGAATCTGTAGAATAGTATTTCAAAACTGGTAACTATCCGTAACAGTTAGGATCGCCTTGGCCTGCCATAAGCTCAAGTTGAAATTATATCTAGTAACGCTGAATGAATTCAGGTTTATGTCGTTTTGAAAAAAAAATAAATAAATAACTCGTGCTATTCAAATTCGTTGTAAAATAACAAAAGCAAATACAGATATGAAAGTCGTTAGTATCTTTTTACTACAGATACTCTTTACAATTAAAATTAATTGTTCATATTAACAACTTTCACTCATCGTTTAAAAGTAAGAAAACTAAGATAATATACATACACACACACACAAACACACACATATATATATATATATATATATATATATATATATATATATATATATATATATATATATCTGTCAGGTGAGTATGAGTTTAACAACCGGAAGCTTTTGATTTCTGACAGTATGGTAACAATTAGAGTACTACCACCCCTGCACGGAACTATTCTGCTTAATGCCACCTGGTTGGTCTCGGCTGGTGATTCATACAAAATACAGAACATTTCCTCAAATACAGGTGTCGTATAATCTGTGAATGCGCGTGTGTGAGACCTTAGCAATACCCAATAAACAACCCGCCGAATCAACTTCCCTTTCTGTGTCCGAACATAGAGAGAATATCTTATAAAGGGTTTCACCCCGGTGGGGTGAGGATTACAGCGTCGATGCCTTTCCGTTTGATGGCATACCTGTTGACGGGGGACTGAATACTCATGTCTGTTGTTGTCCTCTCTCGGGCTTCACCCCAACTGCAACCCAATACAGCTGACTGACAATTATGTATATAATTCAATGCTTGGGTCGGAGGAGGCATTCAGGATTTTAGGAAACGCGCCAATATTGTCCCTCCTTGTCTGGTTCGGCAAGCGAACACTGGCCATTTAGCTTACGAGCTAAACGCGTTACCTCTCAGCACGAGGCCAGATATATATATATATATATATATATATATATATATATATATATATATATATATATATATATATATATATATATATATATATATGCACGAGCTTGTTGGCGTAGAGCGCACTGGAACCTTGGGCTGCTGTTTCCCCCTACCCTCGTGATCCCCTACCTACCCAGCCCCCATCCGGGACAGACAAACAGGTTTCCAGGAGGAGGGTAGATATCTTCCCTACTCTCCCGTTCCCCTACCTACCCCGCTCTCATCCGGGGCGGACAAACCAGTTTGCAGGGGTGGATGGCTGTGTCATGACTCCCCTTCTGTCAACCGGGGAGGACAAACAAGATCCACTCGGATTTTATTATTAGATATATATATATATATATATATATATATATATATATATATATATATATATATATATATATATATATATATATATTTAATGAGATAGACAGACATAAAAAGAAAAGCCAAACCATGTAGCAGCAGGTAGCAACGAATTCCAGTCGCACAAACAAGCAGCAACCAAAGGACAGTAAAATGACAATGCCTCTAAACTGCAAAAACCTCTCAATTAATGAGCTCGCATCTCATTCTCTAATTACCGTTAATAAACTGACTCTTCATGGTTATCCCCTTTGAAAAGATATTCGTAAAAAAAAAAATCATCAAAGAGGAAGATGAAACATCAAAAAAAAGAAAAAGAAAAAGACCGTTTGGATACTGCTCAAAGAGAGAAAGCCATCTCCGACGCACAGATCTCCCAAACAAAAGGTTTTTTTTTGCCCTTCCCTGCGGAGGACGTATCACTTTTGATCGTCTTTAAGAAGCTGGAACTCGATAGCCTCTTTTATTTGGAAGATGAGGAGGGCCCAACCTCTAGACTGGCACTCTCTCTCTCTCTCTCTCTCTCTCTCTCTCTTGGACGGTAAAGCACCCGCGATATACCACAAGTGGCGTCCTAAATGTTACCTAGGATTGTTTACAGAAATTCTAGCAGCATAATTTTCGCAAGAGCATATTTGGAAGAATCCTTTACGTTTCTCTTTTTGTTTGTTGAGCAAAGTATTAGTGTTCCTCTTTCTATCTCTCCATACTTCCTTCATCTCTCATACGTTCTGATATAAACTCATTGTGATCTGATTGTCACATCCACTTCTCTCTCTCTCTCTCTCTCTCTCTCTCTCTCTCTCTCTCTCTCTCTCTCTCTCTCTCTCTCTCTCTCTCTCATTAACACATAAGTGATTAGGGAAACCTAACAAGAACCAAAATAAGCAAATAAAATGTCCAGCGAAACTTACTCTTGCCTGAAATCTGTTCTCACACAGATAAGAGAGGGGACGCTCCCGACGTCATGAGGTCAAGTGATCTCTGTCCTGGACGGCTACTTTATTGATGGCTTCCCCAAAGAGAAATCTGAACATACTGCAAAATTTTGCAAGTTTTGAACACGGATTAAATATATATATATATATATATATATATATATATATATATATATATATATATATATATATATAGAGAGAGAGAGAGAGAGAGAGAGAGAGAGAGAGAGAGAGAGAGAGAGAGAGAGAGAGAGAGAGAGAGAGGAAGTGAGGTGCATACAAAAAATTAACCAAAATTACTCTCATAGAACGAAAACTGAATGCACATAAATATTCTTTGCTGTATACATACATGCGTGCATACACATAACCTCCATGTGTGCGTATATGTTATATATTTTTTTTTATAATCTAAAGGCATTCTTTCAGAATAATGAAGGAAATCATCAATGTTTCCGGCAATAAAAATCCCAAAAATGGAATACCATTCCCCATGAATATCTCATTTAAGATTAAGACTGGTCCTTGCAGTAAGCTGTAAAAGCTGGAGAAGAAGCATAAAGCTAATATCGACTCAGCCTAAAAGTCAGATTTAGCGGTGTTTCTTGCAAGGGGCAATTTTGCCTAACGTGACATCAACGTCAATTACCTAGTAGTAGACTCGACGTCACATATAACATTCACAATTTGACGAACTTTTTATGGTCTGATTTAATACCAACTATGGTCATCGTTGCTTTAAACACATTTCTTATAAATATCTTACCTTAAATAATGGAAACATCTTCATGAAAGTTTATCTCATGAGGAAAAAACTAGGCATTAAATATTATACGTGACGCCATTGGCACCCAGCGAAGGTTTTTAACGTCGAACATGACAAAGATCTAAATAGGCAGGTGAGACTTATTGCCAAATCCGACGTCCCAGCCATAAGGCATAAACACAGCGTCATCGCTCAGTAGTTGGCTTAGGCAACAATAAGGGGAAAAATTCAAAGGCAAAAGTAACGTCAATAGAAAGGAGTAACCCAACATGTAATATCATATTGTTACTTAAAATGCCATACCATAATGGCATTTCTCCTTTAATTACTTGACGCTGATAACACCAAGACATGCAAATAAATACAACTCCAACGCGGATATTGTAAAGAAAAGACCAGTTCATTTTTCTGCTTCGGTAATGACAAACCGGATTCCTAAATCAAGGAATTTACTCCATTTGGAATACCACCAGGCGCAAAGCTATAAAACTTGGAAATCTAGACGCCAGACTGGATATCGAAGCCAAAACTGTATTACACACTCGACAGTCAGTCGATATCATAAAACATTTAAAAAACAATAATAATAACAATAAGGAGGACGACCGTAATAAAGACAATAAGCGACAAAGGTGACAAACTTAGCAATGCCATTGAAAATTAATATGTGGTATGAAATCCACAATAATCTTATTGCATACATATATTAGTATTCTTTATTTTCAAAATATCTTAAAAAGAAAAGATAGTGGATCCGTTTGTACTCTCAGTGCCTAAGCTGTAATAATAATAATAATAATAATAATAATAATAATAAATAATAATAATAATAATAATAATAATAATAATAATAATAATAATACCTTCTAAAATCCCACTAGCAAACGCATTAAAATGACTAAAAAACGCGTAAATACATTACGATCCACTAAAGCACCAAATCTGTTCCATTAATCTGTAAAAAGGAAAAAAAAAAGATAAAAAAAACAGAAAACGATAAAAGCAAGTGATGTGTGAAGGTAGAGTAGTTTGAGTACTAGAAAAACGTCGGTATCATTACATGCTTTGCCAGGCTTAAAATGATTGAGTGTTGATATTGGAAGACACTCGGGCGTTGTTAATCCGGACTGCTCCCTAGAGGTTCAATTTATCACCATTGGGGTTTTGCGAACATTTTTCTCTCGCTGAAAGATATTTAGAAATGGGATAAAATCTATCAGCAAGGTGATTAGTAAGCGAATTAGTTTCTTCCATTAGAAGGTAAGGCATCAGGAAAAGTGGACACATTTGAAAGGAGAATTAACTATCATCCCCACTTATAAACAGCGGTTTTAGTAGTAGTTATAACAGTAAACCTATTCATAATTAATAGAATACCCACGAATGGCAAAGGAACAAAACAGGTGAGAAAATATCGAATAAACAACCGTGAACTCAAAAAATAGGTTAACAAATTGACTGTAAAAACAGGAATATTAGTCATAATAAAAAAGGGTGCTGAGGAGAATAATTCAAAAGTCGTGTCGACGACCAGTGTGATGTCAAAGAAACGCCGAACTGAGTATCCAGCATACAATACTATGTTTCTGCTATTATCTTTTAAATCGTTGTTTATATATGTGCCGTATATTGTCAACTTCTAAGTAAAAATTTACACTCGATTGACAAGGCAAGCACTGCAGACTTCCAAAGTGTCTGTATGTTGATTATATATATATATATATATATATATATATATATATATATATATATATATATATATATATATATATATATATATATATATATATATATATATATTATATATTTTTTTTTTTTTTGAACATTTTAATACCTCGACACAAATATGTAATTTCCTCCAAGATTAGCTTTCCTGAAGTGATTGTGAAAATTTAGCATCGGCCGATTATATTTCGATCTTTATCGCAAACGAGTCGCACCTATGTCTAAAAAAAAATGAGAGGCAGGCAAGTAAAAAGGTACATGTAAAAAATACAAACGCATAAATAAATGCATAAATAAACAAATACCCAGAGTCAAAAACACAGGCAGATTAAAACTGATATGGCCAATTCATTTTTAACAGACAAATGAACACGTACATAACCATAATAAAGGCATACCATTTACTGTTTGCACATGTACTTGCATAAAAACATATTTATAGAGAGAGAGAGAGAGAGAGAGAGAGAGAGAGAGAGAGAGAGAGAGAGAGAGAGAGAGAGAGAGAGAGAGAGCTATGAATGTCAATAAAACCAAATTACTTCATTATAAAACATCAGTGATGACCTAACGATTTCACGATGGATTCAGTCTCATCATCATCATCATCATCATCACGGCCACATCATGATCGCAATAATCCAAATATTTTCAATTTATTTTCAAAGAGTCATTAAAAGGGAGCCTTCATGTACGGCCTGCGTGATTATTATGCTGAATTTATGCTCGCCCCAAAATGATTTGATAAGTTCATGGCTTCATAACAGTTGAGCGATCAGCGTCATTAAATGCCCTTTTCGCTGTAAATGGGATTGTTTTATCTGGCGAATATATCGGGATGACTATGGATGCCCTAAAGGAATTGAATCATCTCTGCCAGCTGAGTGAATTCTTAATAGCAATCACACCGAGATGGGCAAAGAATACTCTTCATTGTCGACGAGAAACCTGTCTATCACTATAAGACAAATCACAAAATCTGGGAAACAAGAGGAAGAAGAGAATGCCTTATTCTAAAAACGAAGATTTAAAGTAGAGGGCAAACTGGTTGACCTTCGAGTTAGTGACTTCTATAAAGGCCCTATAGGAATGAGAAACTTGGTCATAAAAATAGCAAATGGATCTATCCCATTCTTTCTTTCTTTACTGTGCTTGCTTTTTCCTTTTCCTCTCTCTGCTTCCGATACGCAAACACCAAACACACACGCGCACACACACACACGCACACACAAAGAAATTTTCATCACACTCAAACCTGAAAAATTCCACCTTAGTGTGGACATGTTAATTTTGAACATATTTGGACTTATATAATTCATGCTTACACATGCGATTTCAAATTGATGGAATCTGCTTTAAATAACAAAAATAAAAATGTGTGCGAAAATGCACTACCCAAAATTATTCATGATTTAAACCAAAATTTTCCTCGAGTTCAGACTTTTCCAACATGACATACAATGAACAAAATACGAAGTGATTTGATAAGAGAGAGAGAGAGAGAGAGAGAGAGAGAGAGAGAGAGAGAGAGCATCTAGCCATCTACCCCATCAGAATTGACTCTTCCTCATAGTCACAGCCATTAAGTGCTTTTTCCAAGGACGACAACTCCATTACGACCGATCAATATCGGTCCATAAATCACCAGGACGTAACCCAGTCACAAACAGACTAACTGTGACACACTCACACACACACAGATGTATATATAAATAAGCTTCAATGTCAACACTGGATATATCAACATTCTTATATCATGTAAATATGAAAAGTAGAAATAAAGAGATGAATGAATAAAATTAGATCTCAGTAAATGGTTATACAGAACGAGAGAGAGAGAGAGAGAGAGAGAGAGAGAGAGAGAGAGAGAGAGTTTTTACGGGGCTTCCGTATCCTTCCTAATCTTATTTCTGTTCATTCACTTTAAAACATGAATGTTCTTACTGCCTCTGTTTCGCTTCGTTCTGAAAGCGACCCACTCTCTCCCTCTCTTGCTCTTTTTTTTTACTCTTCATTTCTGGCTAACGACTTACGAGATGAAAACACTGAGTTGCCCACCCCTTCGTCTCCATATGAATAAGAAGCTACTAGCCTTCACAGCAACGTATTTGACTGGTTGACTGGATAACAATTATATCAAAACGAAGATCAAAATCGCCTAGATAATAATGAGTCAGTTAGACATCACTGTGATCATTATTTGGCCACCAAAATAATGATAGGAGAATATGATGACTTTTGAGTCTCTCGGATATCCAAGCCTTCATCATAACATCAACACTGATAAATGTGTGGGAGAAATTATGATGAGCTTTAAGCCACTCAGAAATCCATAGCCCAGCATAACTACAAGTTAATAGACCTTATTCACTTATCTATTTAAATGCTCTTATGCATTCATGAATTTTTTGGTCATTCGTCCATTTCAGCAAATTTAAGTTTTTTTTTTGTATCTACTAGTTTTATCTTCATAAAATCATTTGAATCAACTGACTCCACTCTATGACAACCGCCTTAACCCTTTCCAAACGGAAAAGTTCGAACAATTAAACAAACACGATGATGCTCCAACAAACCCCAAATTTCTACACGAGCACAAACAAGAACAACAAAGTGCACAACAACAACAACAACAACAACAAAGTTTCCTTCTCTCTCTCTCTCTCTCTCTCTCTCAAAATCCCACCGCCGTCCTCTGCTCGTCCAACTAAGTATTCCTAGCCAAAGAACACACATACGGGAGAGGTGGAGGGGCAGGAGTGATCCTGGGAAGGGCGGTGGGGGAGGGGGTAGGACAAACCGCAGAGTTGAACAAAGAGAGAAGCGGCAACTAGAGCAGTATTTACCCTAGCCAACGGGCCCTTCACCAACTCTGCAAGGCACACACGCACATACACACGCACACACATACACGCACACACACAGGCACTTTAATCAATTAGATCGGGAGAGTACACAAAGCCCTCGCCAGATAATTAACAGACACGACCCGCAGTAATTGCTTTTGGAAACTGAGAGTAGGGGATTTGTTGTGCCAGAGAGGAGGAGGAGGAGGAGGTGGAGGACGAGGAGGAGGAGGAGGAGAAGGAGGAAGGAGGAGGGAAAGGAAGTAAGAAGAAGAGTAGGAAGAGGGACATGAGGAGCTAGGAGAGGAAAAGCGTAGGAGGAAAAAGAAGAAGAAAAGACAATAGAGGAAGAGGAAGACAATGAGGAAAAAGAGCACTAAAAGGAAGGAAGAAGAGAAGAAGGAACAAAGAGCGAGGAAAGAAAGAAGCAGAAGAGAAGTGAGGAGGTAGAAAAAAAGGAGGAGAAAGAAGGGTAGTGGAGAGTAGAGAAGGAAAAACAACTGATCGAGGAATAGGAAATGTAAAAGAAGGCTAAAAAGGCGGTGAAAAATAAGAAATAAGAGAGAGAGAGAGAGAGAGAGAGAGAGAGAGAGAGAGAGAGAGAGAGAGAGAGAAGGGGTTTGGGGGCTAAAAAGAAGGATGGAAAGAAGGAAGAAAAGAAGGAAGAAGAGCACGACCTGCACCGGTTGAAGAGGGTTGATGACGATGATGATAACTGGTTATTAGCGGAGAGAGAGAGAGAGAGAGAGAGAGAGAGAGATGGCATGGAGTCAAGAGATTTGCATTCGAAAGACAAGAGGGGGAAAAAGATGAAGACCGTAATGTGATGCTGTCGATTCTTTTAACGTTCCGCCGAAGGTTAAGTGCCCGGGATCATTCTCGTGGGAAGGAGAGTTGATGGGAATCAAAACAGAGAGAGAGAGAGAGAGAGAGAGAGAGAGAGAGAGAGAGAGAGAGAGAATGTGGGGAAATATCATGACTTGAAACATATAGTGAATCTGACCCACTCGCATTAACTGGTTGATTGATTTTCTAACATACAATGACGTCACGCCGATGCACAAGCATAAACATATATTTAAAGAAGAAAGTGTTTACTAGTAAAACACCGAAAAAGTGCCAGCCACCATGGTGTTGCTGATTTCAAGGTAAATTTGTGAAAAAATCATTAACACATGTTAATCCTTCACCATCCGCATTGGTCAATACAGGCGATGAATCAAATTCTCTGCCTGTCTTCCACTTTCTTTTTGGTGCATCAAAATAAAAAATACCCGCAGTAAAAAGGTCCAAAAGAAATGGATTCGAACTTTAAAGAGACAACTATGGCACATGGATTTGACCAAAGAGGTCTATAATATTGACTGCTTTTTGAGGTCAAAAATAAACAAGAAAAATATCTCAAACGAATGTTATTATTCTTCTGATATGGAACACTTTTTTTCAATTTCGTTAAAGTAATGAGAGAGAGAGAGAGAGAGAGAGAGAGAGAGAGAGAGACTCTCAAGCTGACGTCTATATTCTCCAGGTCTTGAAAATGCGGTTCTGTTTAACAGCGCATCAGCTGCAAAATCATCTCAAAGGAATCTTAACCCATAAAACCATTGTCATAATGAGAAAATATCTCACTGTTGCTACACAAACGCATATACCATTTAATAATTAAAATCTACACTGTATGGTAAGACAAAACTATTTCCTTAACCGTGTCATGTGGATCTCAGAAATGAAACCGCCTTCGTCAGATACTAATGAAGGAAAATCAAAACCCTGAGGTAGGAAATGAAGAGACAATATGCCACTATTCCTCTGACATGTGGAGAACTTTCTGTTCCGTTTCTGACTCCAAAGCAGGGGCTAAAATAACGACCTGGTAATGGAAAGATTGAAAATGAAAACATACTACTCAGACAGAGGGTAGGTGTCATTAGGGAAAAATATACAAGCTTTCCAATCATGTAATCGCACTTTTCTCTCGCCATACTCATTTTCCCCTTGGAACAGGTAGCTCCAGGGGGTCTTATCCTTATTGCAATTAGGAAATTTTTTAAGGGTATGGGGTTGCTAGCCCCTTCCCTGGCTGAGACCAGACATCTTTCTACCCAAAAGAATCTTCTTCGGTACACAAGTCAGCAGGCGCACAACAGATTTTTGAAGAAGCAGGCACCCATAACGGGACGTTATTTGAGCGTGTACGAGTTTGTATATGAGAGAGAGAGAGAGAGAGAGAGAGAGAGAGAGAGAGAGAGAGAGAGAGAGAGAGAGAGAGATTTGCACCCAAAACTCTCCTTTACGGAATTACACTACATCAGTAAAATGACAATGTTATGATCAATGTCACACGCACTGGACAAAAGCATCTTGAAGCAGCCATGAGAGATCTCCCTTGAGAGAGAGAGAGAGAGAGAGAGAGAGAGAGAGAGAGAGAGAGTCGGAACGCGAATAATCAACATCAATCAGAGCTGCGATATGCACGGAGATAATTGGGTGTTAAATAAAACAATGGGAAGCAGGACAGGTTAAACTGATAGAATTACATCTCACAAGGGGCAGAGGGGAAGGGGGGGAATGGAAGGGGATGGAATGAAAGAGGGAGAAACGTCCGGAGAGAAAGGGTCCATACCGGATCGTCTTGAGGTAATCGAATGATTTGGTGATCTTCAGAGAGAGAGAGAGAGAGAGAGAGATGAAAGGGAGTGGGGATAATGAACTGAAGAATCGTATAGTCAAAAAGGAGGGAAAGATGATGGGAGTTACTAAATAACATGTAGAAAAAATCAGTAATGCTAAAAACGAAGTGAAGAAGGGAAAGCAGACACTTGGTAAAGGAACAGTGGAAGCCACAATAAAAAAAAAAAAAAATACGAAATAGAGGATGGCACGAACATGGTCGGAGTAGCTGAACGGAACACAGGCATTGGAAATTGAAAAAATGGAGATTTTGAGAAGAAAAATGGAATAGGAGAGAAGAAAACAGGGATAGCAAAGGAGACAGCTTAAAAGTAAGTGGGAAAGGGCGAACGTTTAAAAATTGAAATGGAAAGAGAGAGAGAGAGAAAGAGAGAGAGAGAGAGAGAGAGAGAGAGATAAACTGAGGAAACATATGTGTGCGGAGATGAATGAAAACGAGGTAAGAACAGAAAGAGAAGGAACCGCAAAAAAAAGCAACAAGAGATAATGGCCCAGAGAATAGTCACCAAACGAAACGCGTGAATAAAAGAAAGGCGGAATAAAGGCACGGAAGTACACAGTAAGGAATAAAAAGAAGCCAACAGATGCAAAGAAAGATCAGGGATTGTAGGAAATTAAAACAGAAAACCACAGTTGTTGTATCGCCAGCTAAAGGAATTCAATTAATCAGTTTAAGAGACAAGTAAATAATCAGTTAAATAAAGAAAGGATCAATCAGTTATTTAGCTCTTAAGGAAACAACCAACTGATAAATGAAGTAAAAAAATTCTTGAACAATAATTTAGTTGAAGAAGCAAATCAGTTACTTAGTCAGATGTGGAAATGACCAATGAATTAGTAAAGAAGGAGCACTGAAACATTTAGTTGAAGAAACAATCAATTAACCAGTCAAATCAAGAAAAATCAATGACCATTCAAATGAAGCAACAATCAATTGATCAGTTAAATCAAGAAAAATCAATCATCATTCAAACGAAGCAACAATCAATTAATCAGTTAAAGCAAGAAAAATCAATAACCATTCAAATGAAGCAACAATCAATTAATCAGTTAAATCAAGAAAAATTAATAACCATTCAAATAAAGCAACAACCAATTAACCAGTTAAATAGACAAAAATCAATAACCATTCAAATGAAACAACAATCAATCAATCAGTTAAACCAAGAAAAAATCAATAACCATTCAAATGAAGAAACAATCAATTAATCACTTACACCAAGAAAAAATCAATAACCATTCAAATGAAGCAACAATCAATTAATCAGTTAAATCAAGAAAAATCAATAACCATTCAAATGAAGCTACAATGAATTAACCAGTCAAATCAAGAAAAATCAACAACCATTCAAATGAAGCACTAATCAACCAGTTAAACCAAGAAAAAATCATTAACCCTTCAAATGAAGAAACAATCAATTAATGAAACAAAAAAATCTGTTAATGTAAGATCAATTAATCCGATAAATAAACAATATCAAAGAATCAATTAATCATATAAATCAATAAAATATCAAATAATCAGTCATTTAATGAAACAATCGATCACGTAGAGAAAAATCAATCTAGTAATTCAACAGAGAATTAATTAAAAAGAGCAATATTGAAAACCAGGCAATCAATCATTTCGAGATCTAATCGGTTAGTCAAATAAGATACAGAAAAAAGTCAATTTGTCACTTGAGGAGAAAGGCGATAATACATACGAAACAGAGATCATACGAAGTATGTGGAAGAAAAACCTGGGTAACAATAAAAGAGAAGTAAAGAAAACGAATGAAAATGGGAAAACTTAATAAACGAAAAGAAATGTGATGGTGACAGAACCAAGTACCAGAATACTAATCCCAGAGAGAGAAAGAAGAAGAGGAGTTGGAAGAAAAAAGGAATAGAAAGCGCAAGAGGATGAGAGCAAAAAGAATGAAGACGGGTGGAAAGTTCGATGAGAGGTAGGGGAAGAGGAGGAGGAAGTGGATCAGGAAGAGGGAGGACCGGAGGAAGACTTAAAAGAAAGGAAGGGGAAAAAGAGGACACAGAAAAATAGGAAGATGGGATGAAGAGTCGATGGAGACAAGGAGGAGGAGGAGGAGGAGGAGGATGGACACTACGAAGACGGAGGTGAAAGAAAGTGTGAGAAGGAGGAGGTGCAGGATAATGGAAAATACGAGAAGAAAGAGTAAAAGGAGAACAAAGGGTACTACGTAAAGGGAGGAAGAGTATTGTGAAATACAAAGAGGAGGGAAGGAAAGGTGAAGAATAGGGAGAAGGAGAGAGTAGTCGTCGAAAAGGAAGATATAGTAAGAAGGGGATAAGGAAGAGAAGAAAATCAGGGGGTTGGGAGAGTGGAGGGAAGACAAGGAGGGGGAAAAGGAGGGAAAATGAGAGGGATATGAGAGGGGGAAGAGGTAGGAAGGAGACCGGAGTGTACATGCGTGAGATGCTGGTAGAGCGAGATGATGGATGACCGGGGATTAAGACGGCATTATTTTATGAAAATAAACCTCCGAGATAAGGATGAACTTTGATGTCTTAAGGAGGGTGGAAAAAAGACGTAATTATGACTGGATTAATGGAACCGAAGGGTCGGCAACGGGATGATGGAAATCCCACAGAGAGAGAGAGAGAGAGAGAGAGAGAGAGAGAGAGAGAGAGGAGTACCAGTAACTGTGAACAAGTGAGTTTTAGCTTTGCGAGTTTATTCCCAAGTCCGGATTCCCGAAAAAACAAAACTGAATTAATACAATGGCATAATTAAAACAAACTCACAAACATAACACATGTGTGTGTGCCTATGTGTATAAATGGATATAGAGACTGATAAATTATTATATATATATATATATATATATATATATATATATATATATATATATATATGTATGTGTGTGTGTGTGTGTGTGTGTGTGTATGTGTGTGTGTGCGTATGTGTATAGATAGATTTACAGATTGATAAAAATAAGCCACAAATAACAATTTAATATCAAATTCGAAGTGTATGTATACATATATACATACACATATATATGTATATATATATATATATATATATATATATATATATATATATATATATATATATATATATATATATGATGTGGCTAAGCTGCAGCCAATCAGAACTGATTGACTATCACCACCTAATCCACCCACAGATCAACTGGGCCACGCTGACTTTTGCAGGAAAACGGCCCAGCCTTCCCCAAGCTGTAGGAGGCGTCCTCATGTTTGTTGTATGTCGTCTCTGCCATGCACTCACGCATGAAATATTTTTGTACTGATTATAGGTTTATAATTATTAATGTAAATGTGATAAATTCTGTGTATTTTAAGCATATGTCAGCGAGACATGGTAAATACATACCTAGCCATTCTATAAAAAAGAAACTAAGCAACTATATATAGATATATATATATATATATATATATATATATATATATATATATATTGAGTTTAATATTTTCTTTTTAAAAATCATATGATTATGGATTTATCCTGTCTCTGGTACATCACAGACAAAATATTTTTCATAATGTTTAACATACCCAAATATATTTACTATTTACATGCATGGTTACAAATATAAGACACTGAAGCGCACAGAAAATATTGTAGGCGTAAGATCAGCGGAGAGCCGCCGTTCACCTCGAGGACAACAAGCAAGAGGTCCCCTCCGTCGAAAATGTCGTGAAAGCGGTCAACGGAAAAGCAAATTTCCAAAGGTCAAAAACAAACTTTCTCTCTTACAACGGGAGTCGATCCTCAAACACCAGATTCTGACTCAAAGAACTTCCTAAACGAGGCTTGCGGAGAGAGAGAGAGAGAGAGAGAGAGAGAGAGAGAGAGAGAGAGAGAGAGAGAGAGAATCTTAAAACAAGGGCATACCAAAGGGACTGGGGGGGGGATAGAGAGAGAGAGAGAGAGAGAGAGAGAGAGAGAGAGAGAGAGAGAGAGAGAGAGAGAGACTTCTGGAGAGGGGGGAGGGTGCAAATTAAACTGGTGATACGTAGTTAGGGTGTGGAGTCAGCCTGCAGATAATTACGTTAAAGCCATCACCAAGTGCTGACGGTCTGAGCGAAACTACAAGAGAGAGAGAGAGAGAGAGAGAGAGAGAGAGAGAGAGATCTGCCAGCCACCGGCACCTCCCAGAGTATCTGGAGGGATGGATGGACTTGGTGGGGCAAGAATGGACAGGAAGGGGGTTTCACACATCAGAAAAGACGATTGAAAACGGAAGACAAAGGCTCGCAGAGAGGGAGGACCTGGAAGACACTGCTTCTTCTTCTCTTCTCGTTTTATTCATAAAAACTGAGGTAGTTGAGCACCCTATCAAGGATTACATCATCAAGATTTTTTCACTTTAGACATGAAACATACATAGTCCCGTTAACCAAAAAGCGATGAGATCATTGAAGGTAACGATATAATTTAATACGCTGTAGTTTCTGAGAAGACAATTAGGATTAAAATGTAAAAAAAAATGCTAAAATCTCTTCCCATCAACAGAGGCTTCTTAGCTAGTCATGCAAAAAGCATATTTGATAAATATTTATTTTGTTCCATGCATGTATGAATATACATACATACACGCAAACAGTTCATTTATAGATATTAGCATTTACCATTTGCTACAAATTTTGAAGCAGAAATTGACATTATTTAGGGTCATGGATTGGGTGATAGAAACTTTGTATATGCTAACGGAAAAAAACACGTGTTTCTAAACAATATACAATATATAACTACTTTTTAAGTTCAATGAAGTAATTTCCAAGGCTTTTACAAAGGAAATTGGGTAATAACACCCATGAAATATTAAAATAAAAAAAGTTGTGAAATAAAACACCAAAAAGATTACGAAGGTTCTTAACAAGTGGTGTAAACACAACCAACATCTGAAAACAGCTTGCAATCAAGGGTCCCCGAAAAAATGGCGACCGAATAATCCTATAAACTGAATAAAGAAGTAACTGGCTTAACATGGTAAAAGAGATTTTCAACTCTGAACCAGATAAATTCCCACTGTAAAGGAATATTATCAGGTGAATGTTATTTCTACGGATGTGATGTACCAAAAGGAAGAAATAGCAGAAATTGAATAGGTGGGCAATTTCTCAAGAGTGGCCAAGAGACGACTTAAAATGACACAAATGATTCATTTTAAAGAAAAGTATATTGAAAATCTGCACGGCGTCAATGCTGAATGCCAGGGGGAAACGACATACTTTCTCCAAAGAGTAAAACAATGAGCTGTTGCTGAGGAACAAGACAAGAATTATTGCCAGAGATCGGCGTAATGCATAAGGCATTCAGCTCTTAATAGAAAGTAAATAATATGCTATTGGTAAACATCCGGATGATTATAACAGACAGCTTGCCAAGGAACAAGATGAGAAGATCTTGCCAGACACAACTACTATGCTCTTGTTAAGGTACAAGATAGGATGCTCGTGCCAAGACAGAAGACAATAAATGTTGTCAATGAACAAGCCGAGGAGTTATTTCAGAGAAAAATGAACTCTTACTCAAGCAAAAGAAACGCCACAAGAACTTGTTACGTGGCAAATCTTGTCATGAAACCAGCTGACAAGATCTGTCATGGAAATTAACAAGTTCCTATTAGGTAACAAATGAAATTATGATGATTGACTTAGCATTCAATTAAACACACAATTCAAACTCAGGTTCCAAAACAAACACACAAACACACACACACACACACACACACATATATATACATATATATATATATATATATATATATATATATATATATATATATATATATATATATATATATATATATATATATATATATTTGAGTAGGCATGCTTTCGATATCGGTTGACGGGCCTGTCAATTGTAACATACGTTAATTTGCGTGGTTTGTATTTATGACTCTGGAAGCGTACACAAAGTATTTACACAGACACATACACATACACACATGTACATACATAATTATATATATATATGTATGTATACATATAAATATATATTTGTAACATACGCTAATTTGCGTGGTTTGTATTTATGACTTTGGAAGCGTAGACACGTGTATATAATTATATATAAATATAATTATATACACACGTGTATATAATTATATATAAATATATGTATGTATACATATATGTGTATGTGTCCGTGTAAATACTTTGTGTACGCTTGCAAAGTCATAAATACAAACCACGCAAACTGGCGTATGTTACAAATCACAGGTCCGTCCACCGATATCGAAAGCATGCCGAGTCCTATACGGGAATAATTACAAGCAATTACAAAGTCATTATGAGAGTGATTTCCGGCAAACATTTACGCTCGGGCCTTCGTCATTTACAGAATATTTAGACACTGCAAAGCTGGGCGAGAAAGTCCTGCGTGGGAAAAAAACCATAATGAACGCAATTAATAAACTAATGATTTATAATGCATGATAGGAAGGGGCGAGGCGGGTGGGGTGGGGAGGAAGATGGGTAGGGTATCATGGTCTATGCTAGAGAAATATGTGGTTATATCAACTGTCACAATTACCCAGTGATACTTTTTTTTTAATTGGAGGCCGAGGGTTGGGCAATCAAATATCCTAATGTAATAAGATCGGGAAGAATAAATGAAGAGGATAAGGATAAGGGAAGAAGATATAAGGAAGGGGTGGTCAAAAAAACGTGTGATATTCCTGACTGTGTGCCATTAAATATCCCTGGACTTAAGGGTAGGGAATGGTTGGGGGGGGGGAGAAAAAGGGGCAAGATGTGCAAGAGTGGGAAGTAGAGCTTTTGACGGGGTGAGGATATAAAGAGTGGGGCTCAATGCTCAATAAAAACGACCCTCAATATTAGGAAGGTTATAGCGACAGGGAGGACATGAATGGGAGACATGTATGCAGCATATTTATTTAAAGCGTAATGAAATCATTAAGATCCATTACATGCCGTTATAACAGCTAATCTTCCCCATCAGCATCCTGCCCTTCCCCACTCCCCTCCCCCCTTACACACACCCCTCCCCCTTTTTAATAGAAGCACCATGTACTGGCCTGTTAATTACGAATTTAAAATAGAACTATTTATATGCAATGTACAATTTGTTATTAAATCCACTCTTTATTAATTTTGATAGCAGCAACTCAACCACCGACCCCGACCCCTCCCTCCGCTCCCCACCAGTAACACACCCCCTCAGCCCCGACGTCCTCCCCCCTCAGCAAAAAATATGGATAAAAAAACTTCCCTCATACAGTTATCATATAGCTGAAATTAAAATCTATTTCTAACAAATGCTCTGTTCCGTTACCCCCGTTCGGAAAACCCTCCCGGTCCCCGCCCGCCCTTACCCCAACCCCCGAGGGGGAAATGAGGGAGCAGATGGGGGATAGAAATTATACACATATATATATATTCTAATTCTCGCGGGACATGATAAACACAAAATACATTTAGCAATTACAATTTTTATATTTGAAATTAGAATCTCATATGCAGACCATTCGCTCTAAAGTAATTGCCCCCCAACACACAACCCATGTTAAATCCATGTTAATGAAAAAGGCTTTTAAAGTTTTTCTTTTTTTTTTTTAATGATACGCTGTGATATTTCTGCAGCTCGCTCCAAACGACTGACTAATGCCGCCGACGTAGCCATCGCTCCTGATGCTGGTGCTTCGAGTCTCGTTAATTGGCCTCGTCATCGTCACCGTCATCACCATCATCATCATCATCATCATCATCAGAGGCCCTTCAGCGGCGGTGAGTCCGGCCATAATAATGCAGGTGTATTAACGTCGACATATAAAAGGCTTATTCTTTGTGCGACGAATTGATTCTTCTCCTTTCGCGCAATATCATCTGCTATCTTCAATCGGATCGTTGTTACTGATTGATTTAATATGCACTGGCGCCACATGAGTTTTAGTCCATTATCATTATAAGTGTCATTTCATCATTTCAAAGGAAAGAAAATGTCTGCTAATACTTCAAACCTCTCATACATTTATTCTTGTATATATACATTTAGTAGAACCATAAGGCTGATGACGATCGCTCAATTTCAAATTCAGAACTGACGTCGCAACACCAGAGGTCATCGACGCCGGGTCCATTGTCAACAGTTCACTTCGATATACTAAACCCGCTCTGGCTTGTTTAAACACAACCATGAATGATGCACATACATATATACATATATACATGGCCCTCGAAATTCTACTCATATTTCTCTACAAATAAATGGCCTCGCAAGCGTTCACAGTCGGACGCAAGCATGTGCGCTTACACAACTCACAGCGCAAGCGTTCGTTCGCAGAGCTACGTGAGGCCATAAGGGTATCAACTCTTTCTAAAAAACCACAATTTTTGTGCTTCATCGTCTCACTCATGCGATAAATGCAAAACACTCACTCACAGGCAACTGAAAACATCACCAAACAAGCTGTTTTTCTTCTTTTTGATGAACGCACGCAGACACACACATACACACACGCACACTCCCGAGGCCATTCCACACGACCTCATCATCAACCCTTTTGGCCTCATCAAGAGGTAATTGATTTGAAGAGATATTTAATTTATTGGTTTATTCACTTGGAGGGATAATGGCTGCGAACGTTTGAAATAAAAGGTGATTACGGTCAAGGCTGATCAGTTATCCAACCGCGCCATCAAAGGGCTCCACTAATTAAAGGATTCGAGCCGTTTCAAACGGCTACCGATACGGCTGGAGGAGTGTCAGAGGGAGGGGAGGATGGGGTTAATAGGAGGAGGAGGAGGCTGTGTGAGGCAGGAGGAGTTAGGTGGTGGGACAGCAGGAGAAGCCAAGCTGGAAGAGATTTGGTAGGAGAGGGGAAGGAGAAATTAAGGATAGGGATAGGAGGAGGTTGAGTGATTGATTGACTGTAAGTTATCTGGCGTTACAATTACAAGGGTCACTGACAACGTTAAACTGTGGTGCAGGAAAAGGAGGAGAAAGAGAAGAAGGAATGTGAGAGGAGGATACGGAGGATGAACGTGAAAGGTGACGAGGAGTAGGGGAAGGGGTTGGGGGGGGCGGGGAACAAAGCAGAAGCTGGAACAAGAGAGAAATTAAAAGACGGGAGTGAATGCGGTGAGGGGAGTGTATGAAAATTAATGAGTTGATGAATTAGGTTTGCATGAAATGCCTCGTAATCCAGAACCTGAAATCAACGAGAGGTTGGCGAGTGTTGAGTACAGGTGTTCTGCTGGTCTGCTGGAAATGGCATGTAGACCAAATCTGGGAAACAGGAGGCTTTTAGTGAGGCGGAATGATTTCACCAAAATCTGAAGTTGATCATTACAGTGGGTCTCAAGTTCATGCAAAGGAAACCTTTGATTAATTTATGTATGAAATAGGTCTCGTAAAGAAAATGGTTATCGACCTCATTCAATGGAAAGTCAAAGGCAAGATATATATACATGCTATTAATTAGATCATCTTCAAAACTGCCAGTATTCTTAAGTTTTTGCAGATACTGATGCCCGAATCATAAGCTGACGCTAATGTTGTGAGTATTTGGCAATGTTGATGACACGAAAAAAAAATAAACGCTTTCACGACTGGATGTATAATTGTGTAAGAAAGGAGAAAAAGGGGGGATAAGGAAAGAAAGAAAGTGGGTAGAGAAAAGTCAAATAAAGAAGATAATCTTGGGAAGAGAAAATAAAGCCAATCAAGGGGAGAGAGAGAGAGAGAGAGAGAGAATGACTGCCAATGATTGGGGAAATTGGGTGGCGAAGGAACTTATGAGGTGGCGTGCTTGTGCGTGTCAGGAGGGAACCGAAGAGAGGAGAGTAAATATGCAGAGATGAGGGAAGATACAAGATGACTGTCATTTAAGGGGACGACAGAGTAAAAGGTTGAGGTTAAATGGGGAAGATCAAAGCGAATGGGGTCGTTCACGGGAGGAGGAACTCAATGAAACGAATGATGAAGTCGAGAGACCCCGTAAATATTGAGGGTAATTCTGGGAAGCGAAACATGCAAGTCAGGGTAATGAACATAAATATTCTACTGGAATATGAACACGCCGCAAGGTTGTAAACTAGATATCGTTCACCCGCTGAGGGGTTCCTCTAGGGCCCTTCTTGCCACCATTATTCTGAGCGTATCTTAATTTGTTTTTATTTTTTCCGGCTAAGCCGATGGGGCAAGAAACTAAATACCCTGATCGAGTCGAAGGCTGAAGAGGAGAAAATACTTAAGATGAAGGTGGATTCTCATCCTTCAGGAAATGAGAGTCATTTTCCTTAAAAGAGAAACGCTTAGTTGACTTATAAAGGAGACAGACGCAGCGGGCAATTCATAAAGTGCCTCTATATTCAGCATCATTCCTTCCCGGCTCGATCTGGGTGATGAATGACTAAAATTATGGGCGAAGATGTCGTCTCTGTTGAAATTTTCAAAAGAAAGAGTCAAGCTTTCCGGATATATTCCATTTAGTGATGCTTTTGATCATCTTCCTAAAGTTAGCAATATACAAAATCACTTGACAATGGCGCAATAAAGAAAACAGAACACGGGCAAAGGGCGGGTCGAATATAGTGTCACAGATATAAAAATAATGATCTGATTTACCGTTCCGACAATAAAATAAATTTCTTGCAAAACAAGAATGCTCCAAATTTAACAGATTGCTTATACATGTGATAAAATTTTCCATTCATGGTAGTTTATGCGGCAGACTAAGCAAATACCTTTATATCAAGCAAAACACTCGTTACCATCTTTAACTGGGCAACAGAATAATGTTTCCTTTAACAAACTTTGGCCGAATCTACGACCATGAGAAAACAGGTTCTCTAGAAACAACACCTCGACAACATATTTTAAATCATTACAATATTTATCCCTGTACTTCTCAATTACAGAAGCATCTCTTTGCATTATAAGTAAGCCACTATAGCGACATGTAAACTTTCAAGCACCTGACATCATTAGAGAAAATCCAACAGTGCAAGACTGCTTCTTGCATTTATTGAACTTCTTACCCTGCGTGATTAGCAAATAATCTGAAAGAACCTAGTGTATCGGAAGAGCACTTGCAAATGGCAGAGAATAATTTCTCCATAAAAGGAGGAACCTCCAGATGATAGAAGCCAGCAGTCAATGCCTCATTCATTCTTTTGCTGATAAATCAAAGACAAAACGCTTACGGAAAATGCAGCGTGAAAGTTGTCATGCGCCTCTGCCGTTTATACTGCATTCCTTTATCCATTCATTAATTCTGTTGATGGGCTCAGAAATGGCAGTGAAAGGCGAAGCGGACTTCCGCGTATCACTTGATTTTCGTATTATAATGATCCCGAGTGAAGTAATATTTTAAATTAGTGTAACAGCACAATACGGCAACTACAATGCGTCAATGGGAAAATGATTGACGTGGAAGAAAAGGTAAAGGAATAGGAAAGAAATAAATGTGTGGAAAAAGGTGTAAAAGATGTGTTAAAAATAAAAGAACAATGGGAAAGGTAAATAAATTTAGACGTATGGGATTGTACGCCATGGGTGACTCTGACTGATCTTGCTACTTCTTTTCCTTCTCCCTCTGCGTTCTCCTAATTCTGAATTTCGTCCCTTGAATCTGCTTTCTCTCATTCCTTCTCCCTTTCCCTTCCCCGCCCGCCCCCCGCAACCTTAACCTGCGTTCTCTTCTAAATCCTTTTCTCCTGTTTCTCCTGATTTCTTTCGTCCTTCTCCTTGTAGGCCGTCTGCTCCTCTTCCTTCCCTTCCTTTCCTTTTTCGCCCACCTTCTCCTCCTCCTCCTCTTGTTTCTTCTCTTCCTTCAGGTTTTTCCTCCAGCTCCTCTTTCTTCTTCCCTTCAGCGTCAACGATCATCAAAATTTTGCGCACACAAAGAGCGTCCAATTATCCCGCAGCGACAAATAACAAACACCTTTTGTGGCGGGGCGTCTCTGTCCCACCTGTCTGCCTCCAGGACGCTGCTGCGTTGCCGCTGCTTCTAACGAGCCAACAGGAGCCGAGGTCACAAAAGAACAGGGCGATGGCGAGATAAATAAAACCTGCACCTCCTCCTTTCCTTGCTTCCAGCTTCCTTTGTCAGCCACGTTTTACTTACATTCATCAAAGCATCAGGAGAGGCAGTACTGTCACCATCGCCTTTCTTCATCATCATCGTCGCTAGGGGTGGCACCAGAGCTGTGGCGTCATTACTTTTGTAATCATCATGTTTACCATTATCGTCAATGCCTTATCATTGTTACCCTACTGGGTGTCATCATGACCGTGACGTCATTGCTTTTATAATTTCATCATCGTCACATGGAGCTGCATCAGAGCTGTGGCGTAAATATTGTGGTAATCATCATCATTAGCATCATCGTCAACGCTTAATCATCATTATCCTGATGAGTGTTGCCAAGTTTTATGACGTCGCCACTTTTGTAATCAGAAGCAAGATCATCGTCACGGCTGTCATTACGGCAGAGAACGTCATCACTTTTATAGAAATCACTATCAAGAAGACTTGAAAGTTCATTATTGCCACCATAACTATCATAACCATCAGCTGCACTCCGCAGCTTGTACCACCATCGCTTTTGTTGTCATTTATTACCGTTATTATTATTACCATTGCTGCCTGTACCATTAGCGCCTTCAAAATCAACTCGACCATCGGGAGTAGCACTATGGTAAAACCAATAGTCACCACTTTCATCATCCAGAGCATTTTCATGAATGCAACTGCATCTCTTTCAACATCATCATCAATAACATAAGCGACAACGGGACTGTAGGGTCATCACTTCGTCAAGAGTACTGTCATGGGTATACCATCACCTCTTTGAGCACCTTCAACATTAATACTGCATTAAGTTCCTCGCCGTAAGGGGAGCAGATGGTCATCAATGTTATAGCTGCAGCGTCATCTCATTCCAACGTCACCAGACAGACTCATCATTACCATCAACAAACTTTTCGTTATTAGGGAATATATTATCATCAAAAGCGTTGCTATGATCCTTCGGTCACGATCCTTTTCAACATCGCTACCCTCACCAACATCAAGTTTTCCGTCACCAGAGAGCAGTAGCTGGGCGGTCATCCGTCATCATGAAGAGCGTTCTCATGATGACCTTCCGGTCAAGATCCCTTTGAACACCGTCATCATTACCATCATCAAGCTCCTTGTCATCGCATGGCACGAGCACAGCACCAGAGGCTTTTGAGCGCCAATTACTCAGCGAGGCGTCACACACAAAGAACCCGCGCGCTCCGCCTCATTGGCTGAGGGTGAAGGACGCGGCGACCAATCACGACGCACTTAACCGGCGTGTGAATGAAAGCCACTGGAGAAAGGTTTAACGAACCGCAAAGGAAAAATTCGCTCGATGGATGACCAATTAAAGTAACAACAATGAGAAGCGATGCGACGATGAAAGGTGCAGGGAGGGAAGGAGGGAGGGAAGAAGGAAGAAGGAGCAGATTATGCAAAATGGTGTGAAGAAGAGACTGCTTGTCGATAAAGAAGGATCGCTTGAGAGGAAGGGAGCAGATAAGACGAAGAGAGAAAGCAGAACAACGCGGAATGGAAAGAGGAAAAGGAGTTGAGAAAGGGAACAGACGAGGAATGGCAGCGAAGACAAATCTAAGAAAAAGGAGGCTGAGAAATATTACTAAATAGGAACAATATAAAAAGTGCAAGGAAATTAAATGGAAAAAAAGGTGGCAAACTACGGAAAACATGAATTAAAAGAAATATTACCAAATAGAAAGACTAATGAGCATAAAATTGGAAGGGGTTAAGGCATCATTTATTTTTTGAAACATGATGAACGTAAAATAGAAGAAAAACGAAGAATGATCGGAGGAGGAGGAGGAGGAGGAGGAGGAGGAGGAGGAGGAGGAGGAGGAGGAGGAGAAGGATGAGAGTTATTGTTAAGATGAATGACGTCGACAGATGATTTAAGACGGGGAAGGGTTAATAATGCAAAGACACAAAGGAAAGGAAGGGAAGGGATAACGACACACACACATAATGTAAAAACAAAGATCGGTCATAAAACGAAGGGAAATAAAAAATAAGTGAAAAAGGAACACAAAAAAGATGACGAGAGAGAGAGAGAGAGAGAGAGAGAGAGAGATTCTTCACAACATAAAAGGGAAATTATGTAATTGAATACATGCCTTGACAGGGAATTCATTCTCTCTCTCTCTCTCTCTCTCTCTCTCTCCTGATGTTTATCATCTAATCTATCAGTAAACAAATAAACGTGTTTAATTTGATTATTCACTTAATGCATTCCTTGTATCTTGTGTATAAGTAAATATTTTTGTATTTAAAACTACACTTTCGAGAACTTGTGTATTTAAAACTACTACTGGGTATGTTTTATGTTTCAATTTCACTTTCACGGCCTAAAAGAATGATTTTCTTGCAGTCACCAACAACAAAATCAACAATAACCACACATTATTATTATTATTATTATTATTATTATTATTATTGCATTGTAAATGACATGACTTCAGTAACACTTAGTTTTCCAATTTGGTTATAAATCTTCGCCTGGTACCTAATGCACCTCCCGCTGAGCGCGCGTGCACATAGACTCAAATACACACGCACATTACAGTTTCTCGTCCGCGAAAGACCGAACTGGCACACGCTGATCCTTCGGTCCACAGAAGTGAAATCCGCGTTAAAATATTTACATAATATCACTTTCCTTTCCTATTCATTTAATCTCTTGGATTTGGCGTACTCCATTCTCCGTTAGAAGCAAATTATGTTAAATGTTACCAGTGACATTTATTCAGCTTTGCTCTTCTTTATTCGTTCTTTCCTTATTTTACTTTTCATTCCTTCTGGCTTGTTCCCTATGACTACGTGCCCGTTACGAATGATAATGATAACGCACTGGACACTAACTGGTAGATTAACTCAACCTAAGCAAACAAAAATAAGAATATTTGACGGACGCCTCAGGATTCACATCCAGCTGTTAAACAGTGCTGTCAGTCATATATATATATATATATATATATATATATATATATATATATATATATATATATATATATATATATATATCTATATGTATGTATGTATATATATGTTACACACACACACACACACATATATATATATATATATATTGTATTTTTTTTTAAATATCGAATAAATACTGACATTAAACATGTTTACCGTCAAAAGGTTCACTTTGTTAAAACACAAGAATGGGTGCATGACAGTCAATAAATATGTCATGTGATAATCAGGTGGGGGAAGTCATGTAATGAGCACCCAGGTTAAACATAAAAGCATCAGTCAATTAAAATCCGGGGAATCTGTTCTCCTGCCTTCATTACTTGTGGTGGTAGTCGAATAATGACTATGCTGTTTATTCACTAAAACTTAGTTAAAATAAGCATCTGTGCTTTCAGTGATATATAAATACATTATACATACATACATACATGCATGCATATATATATATATATATATATATATATATATATATATATATATATATATATATGTATATATATATATATATATATATATATATATATATATATATATATATATATTTTTAAAGACAAAATCTGAAGGAAAGAGAAACAATGGAGTGCTGCAAGGCCTTTCGACTTACACTAGTCCTTTACTTAGTCTGCTAAGTAAAGGACTAGTTCTAGTCGAAAGGCCTTGCAGTACTCCACTGTTTCTCTTTCCTTCGTGGATTTTCTTTATCTATATATATTCATCACGTTCCATATTTTCGTGATTCAGTTATACATATATATCTGTATATACATATATATATATATAGATACATATGTGTGTGTGTAATACTAAAGATGTGGAAGTTCTTTTCTCCAGGCTAATATACTCTTTCCTGTAATCCATTATTTAGATTTTTTTCAGAGCTAGAACTCCCCCTATGGAAAATGCCATATTGCAACAAATACATCTCTCTCTTTCGGCAAAGTGATACGGCAAGCTTAAGCTAGCTGCAAAAGAATAAACAATATTTCAATGATTAAACCTCGGGATGAGGGGTATAGCCGCCTTATCTGGGAACAAGGAAGGCAAATGCTATTATTATTTTTATCCGTGATGTAACTCGCTCTAAAGAAACAAACTAAATTGTCGTTTGCTTTACCAGCAAACTTCCATAAAACAAAAAACCCATGATTACACAGATATAAGAAAAAAGGAGTAAAAAATATAAAACTAACAAAAAACCACAGAATACCCGAAAGGAAGATAATAATAATAATAATAATAATAATAATAATAATAATAATAATAATAATAATAATAATAATACTTTACACAAAAGAACACCAAAACAAGACATAGGAGGGCTTGGGTACAGGCGTTACATCATAGCCTGAATGTGCCGCCAGGAACGATGCCGTTACCAGTGACACCACATAATATTTTCCCGTCAATCATGCAAAGCCTAAGTGAAAAGGTGTGATAATGGACACCCCAAAATATCCCTTAGAGAAGAAATAAATACAGTACGATATTTAAGATATTTTATCTTAGTGATACATAAGAGTAACTTTTCACATTGGTCCTTACCATCCTACGACTTTCTCCGCCACAGCTGGAATACGAAGGAACCTTTATGCAACTAGGCCAAAAAAAAAAAAAAATGCAGGGCATAAATTATTTTTCCCATCAAGAGAAGTGGGTTTCTTCGATTATCTCATTCCTCAAGAATGACTCCTTTCAGATTATTATTATTATTATTATTATTATTATTATTATTATTATTATTATTATTATTATTATTATTATTATTATTATTATATGAAAAACAATAACACTTCCACACTGAGCGAAAAGTTATAATACGACTTTTTTTTTTTTAATAACTTTGACAATCTCAAAGAAATAGCATAGAATTTTGCAGCTTAATGGGACCATGATGTTGAAAAGCGCCATCGCCACAGCAGCAACTATACACGAGCAAAGCAAAATTGACGACTAAATGAATACATAAAACTGTACACTCCTCTCCAGCAAAACATACTGAATGCACTGCCTTCGCATTATTTTGTCATTCGCAGTTTTCATGTATATACCTTGATCTGAGTTTTAGCGCACCTAGCTCAGGTTAGTCATCCGAGTATATATAACATATCACCCGAAACTTGAGTTTCATTGATCAGAGTATTTCAATGTAAAGCATACCTCTTTATATATAGAGCCAAAGTCCCCAAATTTATTTTAGCTTCATCATAATGGAAAGACAATACTATATGTGAAAATTAAATAAGAAAGAAAGGAAGATGAACTAACGTAATTAAGAGGTGACATAATTAAAAACGGCAGATTCTCTAAGCAGATTCCTAACTCAACTGAAAACCTCTTCTTGGAAGCCTCTGGTACCTCAATCATGCAAAATCAAGTGGCCTGAATCGCTCCGTAATCTTAACTGAGGGATGTAACTGTTCAAATGCTTCTCTAAGCAATACTGCTATGAACTATTATCCAAATACCGTCTGTCCAGAAATGTCTGGCAACTGCGACGCTTGGAGGTGTGACCCGTGTTGTAACTCTGAATAAAGAAATAAAGAGATTTCAGATAAAGGCATCCAGCCATACAAAGTGAAGCAGCCAACCACATTTCGCAACTATCTCACTGATGGGCGTGGCCTCTGATCCAACTCAGAACGAACTTTTATTCCAATTGAAGGAGTCACAACAAACTTTTTGAACAGTCAAATAAAAAAAAGATATAAGCCCATCTTTTCCATTCATCGACAAATACATAAAATTGGACCGATTACAATCTGTTGCTTTCCACGCTGCGTGCAAAGCAATAATTGCTTTCACAGATTACAAAATAGAAAAATGAAAAAAGGAGAGAGAAAAAGGCCACTTTCAAACAAGCTGGGCTATAAATGCAATGAAATGCAACCATCTGTGCATGTGATGAATGAAAAGAGAACTTCCCCTCCAACAAATACATCAAGAGAAAGAATATCAACGTCAAATGAAAAATGAAATTCTACAATATCAATTTCAAAAGTATCAAACGCGGATAAACTCCTTTCAGAGTGCGGAACTCATCCTTTGACTGATTGAAGGCAAAAGGTCCTTTGATAGTTCATTCCGTTTCTGATATGAGAGAGAGAGAGAGAGAGAGAGAGAGAGAGAGAGAGAGAGAGAGAGAACATATAGCATACCAACTGAACTATTGATAGGGAATTACTTTGAAAGATAGCTTGTGAACTCAACAGTGAATTGCCCAGACATCATAAAAAATAAACCTAACAACAAATGCATGAATATCTTGATATCAAAATAAATTCAGACCCAAAGAGAAGGCGACGTGCATTCCTGAATAATTTCTTATGTACTAAAGGATGACTGTTATCATATCTTACAATCTCCAACGAGCCAAACAGAATATATCAACATATTCAGCAGGAAGGGTAATCTAGCTTTGAAAACATGCGGGTCTAACATTACACTTTTCACCACTTACAAAAGTTATAAAAATTTTATAATTATGCATTATTGACTAAATGCAAAGTAGGGAGCCAAATAGGATTAACAGCTATATCATTATAACCTTACCTTGTGATAATTCCGACGATATCTTATTTTTGTATTTTGGACTTGAATTCAGGAGGAGGTAATGAACATACAGACATACATATCGTACAGATTATTCACATGCAACAAGCCGAAGAGCATTAACTTGCTAGGTATCAAATCCACAAACGTGCCGAGCAACGCCACACAAATAAATATCCAAATTCTTATGAGAATAGCTGAAGTCTGCTGCCCAGTACCAGACGTCCAGCGCTGTCGTCGCTGTTACACAACTGACAGTCTTTCTGGTAATATTATGGACATCGATGTTCTAAACTTTAATAGAGGCTTTAAACTTACTTTCAAAACATTCTCCTTTACCGTATTTATTTCTTAGCCACATTTTGAATACATGATATTTTTTGTGGGGGAAATTATTTACTTGTTACTATCATCTTTATTCTACCCCCTGCTCTTTCGCGGGTAAGTTTCCACCTTTTCACTGAAAGCATTCTATGCTATTCAAGGTTCTCTTAGCAAGTTAATAGAGTTCAGCCGTGCTACTAAAAATGTGTAAATTAATCGTAAGAATACAGAGTAATCAGAAACTGCAAACGTTTATCAAGTCATTTTCCATTTACACAACCAACAGGCATCATTCACGTTTTCTTTCAAGAATATATATGTAGCACAGGTGCTTAGCACTAACAATTTCCTTTACTAAAAACAGGAAGCTGTTGCTTCCTTCAAATACACACTAGTGACAACACAAAAAAAAAATGATAGAACTGGGAAGCAACAAATCATCAATATTCATCAATGTGCCCTAAACACGCACTAATCATCCACTGGTCGTCCCCCAGAGGAAGTTTACTTGTGCCAGTGCCAACCCGTACAAGTTGGCATGTAATTTTATCAGATGCGTTTTCAACAAAATATCTCGAGAATGGATGACCGGACTTCATTGAAACACCGAAAAATATTCAATTGGTGATTAGCTCTATATGGTAAACTTTTCGGTGGTCACTGACACACTTTTGCCATAATTTCTAGAGCAAGAAGTCGACACCCGGAGGGAACCATATAAGAAATTGTTTCACGCTTTTTCTTAAGCTGACAATATATGTCCGAAGCCTATATAACTTAGGCTAATCGTGATTCGAGGAGGCCATGTTCAGCAACTACCATTGGCTACCATGTTAGCGGCTGAGAATGTTTGCCACCAACTATATGAAACAGAGTAAAAACTGAACTAAAAGCATAATCTCCTTGCGGAAGTAATCGCTATAATACTGTACTCGAAACTTAGGCAAGACAGCCCACTGGAGGCACCATAGGAGCCCAATTCTTGTGAGACCTGAAATCAGTAAGAAATACAGAGCAGCTGTTAAATGAAAGAAGGAATGAAATTCACTTCACGCAGAATTCACGTTGCTTGAAATTTGAATAAACAGATTCCATTAAATTCATGACGAGCCCCTTACTGAATAACAACACTTGCATCAGAGGTGATCGGTATGTTATACTCAGTGAATAAATGGTGTTACGCAAAATAAATGATACTGTTGTTTTATATCATAAAACCACTTTAAGCCCATCTCGTGTGTTTTTACATGGTCTTGTGCCTTATTTAAATTACCGATAAGCATCCAAATAATAATAATAATAATAATAATAATAATAATAATAATAATTCAGAAAAACCTAAAATTTGTGTAAATCCGATGAAGATTTCACATTTTACCTATAGTTTTAGTGGTGACTACTTCATCACAGAAGGCAATGTGAGCAGTACTATTTCGAGTAGCAAAGTTACTTCATAAAAACAAACAAAAAAGGAGTATAAGCAATTCACCATATTGCTCGTGTGCACTTGCACAAATTGCCAATCACTGTATGTTAAAGGTCGTAAGAATACAATCCCCATATCTATTTAGGGACAAGCTTTGGAACGGAAATGTTACACATTCTAGATTGTGTTACATTCTACTCAACAGCAAAAGTCCCTAGATCATCTACTTTGCGCCTGGTTGTAAGCTGAACTAGGACTACATAGGACTGCCTAACCTCCCTCCCAAAATAAACTGAAAAGTACTGAGGAGTGTGTGTGTGTGTATATATGTATATATATATATATATATATATATATATATATATATATATATATATATATATATATATATATATATACATACATACACACACATATATACATACATACACACACACACACATACATACATACACATACATATATATATATATATATATATATATATATATATATATATATGTATGTATGTATATATTTTATGTATGTGTGTGCCTGTGTGCTTGCGTGCACGGACATATAATAGTGTAGCAATGATCTTTTGCAGGAATGCCAAAGAATTTCAATCAGCAAATCAAATCTGTGTTGACATCAACAACAAAAACCTTACAAATGAACAGTGTTTTCACAACAATAGCAAAGCCCGGTGGTGATACAAAAATATCATATTGTGATATCAGAAAATATGGGCAAAATTCCACAAATTGAAACGCGGTGAGCACCACAAGCACTAATAGGGTCAGCGACAATAGAAGAACGGTAACGCAATAAATAAAACCGGTGGTGACGACAAAAACAACAGCGCCGCATTTTCAGATGAAGAGAAAATGGAGCGAGAGCAACGCGTAACGCACCCCAACTATATCTTGCCTTATATTACCTGACCTACCTTGTGCGGGGGGCCACCCCAATCATGAACATTCCTTGGAGTGCACTCAACACAACACAAACAGTAAATAGATCTGGAATCATAAATAAAATAGTGATAAGAAAAACAACTCTGTGTCTACAAAACAATGAAAACGAAAGAAACTTTTGGTGACCTCTTTAAAAATCGGGGTGAGAGCAATTCTAAGAATGTGGTTTCATGAACTGAGTCTATAACCGAGAGCATTTAGGAAAGACAACTCATGCGAAGACGATAACAAATAGCCATTACCACAAAAACACGAGATGGAAAAATGGGTAAGAGTCGTGTGACAAATAAACCACAGTTACCATCAAACAACCAGGCGGAAATGTTAACAAAATACTTTGGCAAAAAGAGCAAAGGTCCATGGTGTCATCATTGGCGAAAACAATTCTTTACTGTAAACAACAATGAAATAATAACCAATAACCAGTAGCAATACTGATAATTCCACACTAATCGCATCATCTTAAGAGTGAGGAGAAAAAGGGTGACTGCAGAGAAATCTTACTAAGTTTTAACAGCGTTAGTTTTTTAAATTCTGGCGTGAATACTTATTTTAACTGAACTATTGGCCATATGAAAACCCTGGAATATATTTAAAACCATTAAATATAAAGATAATTATGCTGTACTCCTTGCCACTTCGTTTTCCTCTCCTAACATTGTGAAGATTGACTGAATATTTTAAAACCAAGGTAAACTGATAAAATCATGAAAGTTATACATTCATCATCGGTGGCATTTTTAAACTTGAATCCCCATCGTGGTTCTGCAGCTTTCAAAGTGGGTGTTCTATCCTCGATTTATGAAAGTTATAAAAGATCAAATTTCAAATACAAATACAAGTTGAAACTACATGAAAATAGCAACGCAAATTCACGTAGAATGTAGTATTATTATGACCAGTGTTATCAAAAGTGCAATGGCAAAGACAAAACTCCTCAAAGACAAGAAATATCGGTAAATTTCCGATGGAGAACGAATCGGAACCATGACAGTCAAGTATGTATCATGACGGAGCGAGAAGCTTACTTTTAATCTTATAGAGGTATATGTACCGACTTCTAAACAAGAGAAACGAAAGAATGAGACATCAAAATGCAAGACTATCTTGAACATGTACCTGAACATATGTGCATATATAAGCTGCATATATGGAAATATACTTCGATAGATACACATTAGATAAGTATTCATAATATCTGAAGGACATTCCAAACCAAAAGAAACTAATGAGAGAGAGAGAGAGAGAGAGAGAGAGAGAGAGAGAGAGAGAGAGAGAGAGAGAGTACCTTGCTAACTGTATTCCATTCTCTTTCTGAGAGAGAGAGAGAGAGAGAGAGAGAGAGAGAGAGAGAGAGAGAGAGAGAGAGAGATTAAGGAAGGACGCGGATGCTGCAAAAGGGGTGGGGATGAAGGCTCAGGTGACGTCCGTTGAAGGCAATATTGTTCAAAGGCTAACGAGGGGAACCCCGAAAACTGTCAATGCCACCCCTCTCACTCCTCGACGGGGAGAGAGAGAGAGAGAGAGAGAGAGAGACTGATAGGAAGCTAACAGGAAACACTCGACAACCGAGGGATACACTGTATCACACGCATTCCAGTCGTTACATATATATATATATATATATATATATATATATATATATATATATATATATATATATATATATATATATATATATATATATATATATATATATATATATATATATATATTTATATATATAATATACATATATATATATATATATATATATATATATATATATATATATAATTTATATATATAATATACATATATATACATATATATATATATATATATATATATATATATATATATATATATTTATATATATAATATACATATATATATATATATATATATATATATATATATATATATATATATATATATATATATATATATATATATATATCTGTGTTAGTGTCTATGTATGTGTCTACGATATTCTAATTCACAACTGTTTCATACGCAAAGAAGCAGTTACAGGATTAATGTGAAGATGACTGTGGTCTATTTCCTTTTCGCCTTCCCTTCCATTTCAGAAGTCCTACTTTTCTCAGTGGCATGCAAATGAAACAACACGTTACAAAAATAAAGAAATTAAACATGACTTCGTAATTCGTCCTCAGTTCTGCATCTAGTCAGCATCATAACATTCTGCCTTCTGTGTATGAGGACTCTTCACATCTAAGGTCATATATAAAAATCTGTACACTTTCATCTTTTTGTCACTGAAGGAACTGTTGAAGTGAGAGTAGTCAGTAAGTTTATGACGATGTCTCCTTAGGTGATAAATACGATACCTCTCCTTGACCGAACGGTTAGATGAAGGGAGGTGCACATAGACGTTGTGGGACGTTAATCTCCTTCCTAGTGGGTCTACGTAATTATGCGTTACATCTGCCTTCGATGATCTTTCAAAAAATCCAGGCTCAACCATCTTACCCCACGGCGTATAAAATTCTCACTTATAATTATATACAAGGAACTTAGTATTTTCCTATAAATACATTCAGTACATTCATTTTCTTTCACTCTCATGTAGGTCATCGCTTCCCCAAAACAAAAATCACGCATCTTCCTCTAAACCGTTTATGAGACACTTAGTCAACATCGTAATACCGGACTTTATTAACTGCAAGCTCTCCTCCGAATTTCCACATTAGACGCTACGGAACAAAGGTTAATCAAAGGCAGTAAACTGAACAAAATTATGACGTCAAACCAATATCATTCATTAGAACAGTGATTTAATAAATAAAAGAAAACAAAATCGTACTGAGTAAATATGCAACCTTTGAATAATGAGAATATAATAAAAAGATTGCAATACGGCGAAATACAATGATGAAAATGTATATTGTGCATGAGTGAAAATATTTGCAGAAATGAAACCAGATCCGAGACCTCAAATATATCAACTGAATCTAAAGGCATGCGGGGTCTTCAAATGACTATCGGAACTTCGGTCGACATTCGCAAATAAAAAATACACACACACACACACACACACACACACACATATATATATATATATATATATATATATATATATATATATATATATATATATATATATATATATATATATATACAGAGGTATCAAAGAATTAGCCGTTTAGTTTATTAGTTGAAACATCTTGCATTTCCGATGTGCTCACTGAAATAACGGAGAAGTTCGCAGAGTATCTTAGGTTCAGATGCGTTATGCAGACTTGTCCGTCAAGAGAATAAATAGGAAACTTGGAGACTGGTAACGCGATGAGAGAGGAAGAAAAGTGGCCAGACACTTGCTTCATCAGCGGGATGTTTTGGTTTCGATTACGAGGGAGGCTGAAACATCAGGCACGATCCATTATACTGCATGGGGCCTCTGTTGACCTATGCAATGAGTTAAGTACTTAAATGCGTCAACTGTAGTGGTTAGAACTAGGGTGGAGAGGGCTAACAGGGAGCCTGGAGCTATTCTCTTTTATGGGAGACAAGATTATGCTGATTATACACACACACACACACACACACACACACACACACACACACACACACACATATATATATATATATATATATATATATATATATATATATATATATATATATATATATATATATATATATATATATATATATATAATATGAAAAAACCGCACGGGATTAAGGCAGTGCCTAGAGAATAATAAAATTCTGTAAGTGGTATTTATCCGTCAGAGAGAGAGAGAGAGAGAGAGAGAGAGAGAGAGAGAGAGAGAGAGAGAGAGAGAGAGAGAGAGAGAGAGAGAGAGAGAATACGATCTACATCTAACACTGGTTAGTTGATAACGGACGCCACTTACAAGTACTAGTGAAAACTACTTCCAGCCAGCTTTCACTAAGATATAGAACTGTCTTTGTTTCTTGATAAAGATGATCATCGACTTTGCATGGGTTTGAGAGAGAGAGAGAGAGAGAGAGAGAGAGAGAGAGAGAGAGAGAGAGAGAGAGAGAGAAATACCCTTAATACCTCTCATTGCGGAACCTTTTATTGAAATTCTTTGTAAGACGAGAAGGGAGACAAAGAGAGGGATAGAGGGAGAGGAAGAGAATGTGTGTGAGAGAGAGCGAGAGAGAGATTGAGACTGGGGAGCGAAGGCCAATTAGGAACCCTAATTATGTATCTCCCGTTTAATTAGTTAGCCTTATGTAGGGGGAAGTAAACTACACCTACTCTTCCTCTCCTCCTCCTCCTCCTCCTCCTCCTCCTCTTACCGCTCTTGCCCTCTACCCATGCTTCTATTTCATAGTAATTTGGCACGCGGTGGTGTTTGCTGTTACACCCCAAATGGGCGACAGTTCGTTCTAAAATCCTTTCTACGGCGGGCGAGATCCATTTACTAACGCCATCGTCTCTACGTACTGCCTTGTTGACACGCGAGCCTATCTGCACACTATTATTGTTGAAGAAAGATGTTTTCTATAAACTGGAAATTATTTCGAATCATTCTGCAAGATATTAAACCTCTTAACAGTTTTTAATTATACTTTCAGATAAATGAATTCAGTTATGCATTGGAACTTGAAAAATATTTCGGACGCTCACAAAAGATAAACATTTATAGGTATTCCAAATCCTTGACAAGAATTTTGTAGACATTCCAAGGACTTTCAACAGTATTTTAAATGGCCTCCATTCCTTAGAACTCTAAAAAGATTTTCATTCGTGTATCGAGATCAACTACCTCAGCTTATCACACCCATGCAATCTTCATTCCTTCAGAAGGCAGGTCTGGTACCGACCATCTCCCCGACCCCCAACCCCTTTCCCGCCTCCGCAAAAACGGAAAAATCTATTCGAACTTTAGCAGGCACACGATGATTTTTTCAAAGCTATTAGGGATATATGAACACGTAAGCACCATACAAATCATATATATATATATATATATATACAGTATATATATATATATATATATATATATATATATATATATATATATTATATATATATATATATATATATATATATATATATACAGTATATATATATATATATATATATATATATATATATATATATATATATATATATATATATATATATATATATATATATATATATATATATATATACATACTACTGACTGACCCAGCGCTGCCCGGGAAAACTGAATGACAGTCTACGTGCAGGGGGAGGGAAAAGGGAAAGGTGATGGGGAGGGGAGGGAAGAGGGAAGGAGGAGGACCAAGGTATAGAGAAGGGAGATGGGGAGATGGGAGAGGGTTTGTGTTGACGGTCCGACTGACAGCTCCACTTTTTTCTTGCGAATGTTCACCCTTCGAACAGTCGTGGGTGAACTGACAGGTATTACTGTGGTGGCTGGTGACTGTCCCTTTTATCCAGGTATTACTGCGCTGTCTGTCCCTTTTATCCAGCAATTAATGTGATGACTGTCCCTTTTATCCAGAAATTACTGTGGTGACTGTCCCTTTTATCCAGATATTACTGTTCTGTCTGTCCCTTTTATCCAGGTATTACTGTGATGACTGTCCCTTCTATCCAAGTATTACTGTGGTGATTGTCCCTTTCCTCCAGGTATTACTGTGCTGTCTGTTCTCTTTATCCAGGTATTACTGAGGTGACTGTCCCTTTTATCCAGGCATTACTGTGCTATCTGTCCCCTTTAACCTGGTGTTACTGTGCTGTCCGTCGCCTTTAACCAGGTACTACTGTACTGTCTGTCCCATTTATCCAGGTATTACTGTGGTGACTCTATCCAGGTAATGTCTATCACCTTTAACCAGGTATTACTGTGCTGTCTGTTCCTTTTATTCAGGTATTACTGTGGTGACTGTCCCTCTTATCCAGATATTACTGTGCTGTCTGTCCCTTTTATCTAGGTATTACTGTGGTGACTGAAAAGCATTTTCAATATTTCTATGGTCTCGATTTTTTTCTATAGTGCACAAACAAACAGACAAACTTAAACATTCACTATTATATATATGATAAGATATAGACATTAATGGAAAAGGAAGCCCATATGGACGAAACTTGAGAAAATTATACCAGATTTTGGTATTGAAGAAGACACCGCAAAAGAGAAACTCATTGTCTTGTGAACTTATATAAAATTTCTGAATGTCCATTGACTAAGTAAAATTCTAAGTCCAAGAATTTTAAAATGTGCCTTTTAAGATAAAGACTCGGTCACTACTACCTATTAAAAGTTGGAAAGTTATATAGTTTTGAAAACTAGAATAAATGTATTTAAGAGAAAACATAATTTTATTTTACACCAGGATTTTAAAAACCACTTGTGAAAATTTCAAGATAGCTGACGTCTGAGCACGATAAGTGTAAGCTCCAACGTGGTTAAATATCAAGTAACTTGTTCCTACGGGAGTGAAGGCACACAGTGCAACAGACAGTTTTCAAAAAAGTGAATGCCTTCCCCCACTACGTATACATATATACAGTATATATGTGTGTGTGTGTGTGGATATATATATATATATATATATATATATATATATATATATATATATATATATTTGTTTATTTTTCTCAGCTTATCCCTAGTCAGGGTCGCTGTAATGATTCTCCTCTAGAACGGTTCATTTCATTTTTCGTTTTGGCAGATGTTTCACAGACGGATATCTTTCCCGACTCCAGCTCTCAATATTTCCAAGGCATGGGACCGGAGGTGAGTTAGGGTTGTTTGCCTCCACAACACCAGGGGCTACATTTTATATACAAGAGAGAGAGAGAGAGAGAGAGAGAGAGAGAGAGACTTGTCGTCAGCTCCAACGATGAAACTGAAAATTTAACAGCGTTTATGTAGAGCTTCTGGAAAAGAAGTTACCGAACCCTTAATTTCTTTGAGGAATTTACGATTCCCTAAGAGAGCCATCCACCAACGCCACATCAGTCGGCAATTTCAATGTTGCAAGTGTGCAGCGGAAATGAACTACAGCTCACTATCCATCACTTCACAATAATTTCGGCGGGTAATATCAGGTAGTCATACGCAATGCTGGCGATGAATGGAAGTTTCGTCACATCGATGGACGGTAACGATGCAATGACCAGGCTAAAGGCAGGATGAATTAGAGACCCTTTGGGCATGACCGCCTGACTTTGCTTGGCATCACCATAGTATCTGTAAAAAGTGATTTTTGACGCTAGAAGGACGAACCCACAATCAGCACTGCGATGGAAATGTTAAATTCTGTCATATTTCGTATCTTAAAATTAAGTGATTAGAAAAACACGAAAATAAATACGGATGGGCTGCCACGATTGTTACAAAGAGGAGTACCAACGACTTCTGTAAAGACTGAAGGTCGAGTGATTTTTTATGTCCATTTTTAACACTGATTATAAAAAAAAAACTATATTTCAGTCATAATAATATGTAGAAGTTCTTGAATGAGGCTGTTCTTCATTTCAAAGCGAGGAATAAACGTAATAAAAAGCAGTCCAAAATATGATTAAGGAAATTTCTGAAGAAATGGTACGGAGCGAAACCTATTGACACGCGTTACCGCATAACATCAGCAAGTAGATATAGAAAATGTTGTTGAACGATGATATTATCATTTAAGCCTGATTAAGCATCATTTTGGTCTGTCCATTACTTTCAAGATGTTGAGATATATTGGTCCTCGAGAATTTTATCAATTTTACCCATAAACGCAGCCATTAAGGGTCTGAATAAAAATTGTTGCCGTCTTAACTATCGACATCACATGACGGAAAATAAGCGGTGACTGCACATAAAAGATTTCCATGTCTGTCCCAACAATGTTTGATATTCAGGCTAAGTTCGTTTAACTCTTCAGTTGTTCGTTGTCATTGCAATTAGAATTAATGCACTTGCATTCATCATGGATTTGATAAAAGAACTTCCAGTAACAGCTAATCTCGAAATAAACAGATATTCAGAGCTATATGATCCTAATAATAAGTTTCCTTACATTGAAAAGAATTATATTTCACATACACTACACAACACACTTACAATGGAATGGAATGAGAGTATTTGTCACAAAAGTAAAAAAAAAAAAAAAAAAAAAAAAAAAGTTGAACTTCATCACACCCTATAAACAGCATCCAAATGATGACAAAGAGCTTGTATTCCTAAAAGGGGAAAAAATGGCCGCAGCTTTAATAACGGACACTTTTGCGAGCTTTCTGCACAGCCGGAAGAGAACTCCACAACGCAACCGGCTTATTTTCTGTGACTTCACATGATGGGTATTGATCTCCCCTAAGCCAAAATGGAAAAATGTGACAACACCTAATTAACACTGTGTACACTCTGTGCTTCATTTTGCTCTCCCGGGAAAAAACAAATAAATATCAATTTGCTGCCGTTGCACATAAAGTCACCCTTCAATGATCTCCATAAATATGATCCAATGGGGGATATTATAATACACGTCAACAGTTTGCGAGATGCACAGAGGTACGAAAGGCCGTCTTTCTGTTAGCACACACACGCAAATACACACGCATACACTCACACGATTATATACACGCACACACACACACACACACACACACACACACACATATATATATATATATATATATATATATATATACACATACCTAGTCATTAGAGGTGAGATTTCTAATCCCATGCCCTTTTCTTGAATACAGCTGCAGCTGGCAGGGCCTGGCTATCCATTAACAAATGGGTCGACTAGTGGCGGCAGTTAAGATACGAACCTTACTAGAGGAAGCCCAATAAGTGGTCGTGATCTGGGCATTCAAGTGATAAACAATTAAGCTAAAAAATGCCAAAGGAAAATAAAAACACGGATAAGTTACGCAATAAACAAACAGAATAATATCGCACTGGCAATATCAGTATACAAATACACTTTTGAAAATTGCTTAATTTCGCTCATAACATTAAGTAACACATTTATACATGTGAGCAGGGACTGTCAACGATGCAGATAGATGGTTTTAGATTTCAATATATATTCAACCATATATATATATATATATATATATATATATATATATATATATATATATATATATATATATATATATATATATATATATAAAAATTATATAACATATATATATTATATAAAATATATAACCAGAGATACATGACCTCAAATGGTGTGACAGAGAGAGAGAGAGAGAGAGAGAGAGAGAGAGAGGCGGGGGTGGGGAGGGTGGGGCGTGCAACAATTCGCACAGCCTAATTCCAGCACCACCGGCAGTCGGAGGGTCCGCGTGAAGTAGCAAAAATCCGTCATGACCTTTGCATGTTTTGCTATTAGCGTGTGTCATCAGCCTATTGATCGTTTACGCAGTGTTGGACACGGCTGCAGTACGCCGGAGGCTGACGCTGCCCTAAATATATATATATTTATATATTTGCAAACGATCGGAATAAAATGACGATTATAAATACTCCATGAAGACCCCATTATTATACACTGAATGGGATGCTGTGTTGTCCAAATCCACGATCATGAAACCCAGGGGGATCATTAAAACAGATGAGAGAGAGAGAGAGAGAGAGAGAGAGAGAGAGAGAGAGAGAGAGAGAGAGAGAGAGAGAGAGAGAGGAACAAAAACAAAAGCGTTTCCGAATTAAGGTAATATGAAATGTGATGATAACTCTGAGAGAGAGAGAGAGAGAGATTTATTCAGGGTTATCTGGCATCATGAGAGAGACAGACAGTAATGCATTTTGGTGTTATAATAGAGAGAGAGAGAGAGAGAGAGAGATAATTGATTTTGATGTCGTAATGAACCGAGATAGGAACAGAGACACAGAGAAATAGCAACAACAACAACAACAACAACAACAATAGCGGAGTTTTCGAAATAAGACAAAAATGAATCCGTTGACAGCGGACAATTAAGCTTCGAGTTTATCCCCCATCACGGAAAAATATGATTAATCAAACGGTATAAATTCCCATCTGCCGCCAATTAAGCGCTATGTTCAGGGGGTCCCGTCTCGTTTTGTGTGTGTGCGTGTGTTTGTGCCACTACTGCAAAATCCATTTATTATTTCTGCTTCATGCTAGGGGAAGGGGAGAAGGAAGGGGGGGGAAAGGGTAGGGGAGGAGAAAGAAGGTAGAAGGAAAGGGGGAGGAAGATGAGGTGAGGTATTGGCGTGGAGGTAAGGGGGCAGGAGGAGGGGAGGAAGAGGTGCTGGTGATTGGTAGGGGGGAATGGGAGGTATCAGAGAGGGGGAGGGGAGGAGTGGGGATAGGGGTATGGGGAATAGATTTATAAATATGCTGCGTGAGTGTAATATCAATTGGATGAAAGGTGTGTTGTATTTGTCGTAATGGCCACCAAACAATATAGACTGGAAAATGGGCCAATACCCAATTACCATTTTTTTTTGTGGGAGTCTCTGGGAGGGGGAAGGGGCAGGGGGTGATAAAAGGAAGGTGTTTTCGTGCTTTGGAGTTGGCCGTTAATTTCTGAAACGGAATTACCTCTGGGTTAATATCAAGAATGGATAACAAACGATTTCTTGAATAGTCTCTTGTTACCGCAACCACGTTGACAATCATCATCTTGTTGTAGAAATATCATAACGGTTCGAAAACACCAAAAAACACATTATAATAGTTGAGTAACATCTCCTGAGAAAGGATGGGGGAAATATCTTAAGAAGCATTATCAATGACTGTCAAATATATTAAGATGCACATCCCGTTTACAATACATTAAGGTGGGTGGGAAAAATATTTTAAAAATATCTTGAAACCCACAACCTAGACTGGGAACATTTCTTCAAATTCATTACCAAGGTGGTTAGGGAAAAAAATAATATACATTACCATTACTAAGAAAAATGCTGGAAGTAAATTACCGTGAAGTTTAGAAAAAAATAGCTTTAAATGCATAATCAACATCGGATTTGGAGCATATTTTAAAATGCATTATCTTTGCTGGAGGAAATCTCATACATCGTAACACCAAGAATCACACGATACAGAACACAGCGTTCCCCTTTACTTATTTTTCCAGTGTAATGACCTCCACCTACAGCTGTTACAAAATCTTTAACAAGACGTTGCCGATGTACCAAATAGAAGGGCAAGCACAACCGTGGTCAAATTTAAAAAAATATAAATATATGATTTTGGACGTTATATCATGGTAGGAGAAATACCAGTATTTCCCTAAAAGATCAAAGTAAGAAATCACCTATAGATAAACTGTCGTCAGAAGATGAGGTAAGCACTTTCACTGAACAGTATTAATGCATGCCGTATAAACTGTTTGTTACAATTCTTAGAAAACAACATCTTCAAAACTACCGAGAGTGAGTGATCAAACTATTATCAATAAAATGAATACAAGTACTTTCCAAAATAATCTCATATTGTTAATATAATTCTGATTAAAATATCAGCCTCATATTTTGTCGTGAAAGTATGAACACAGCCTCGATTATCTATGTACATTTATGCAGGTTAATTGTCTTACATTCACGGTATGAATCCTTCGTAAACAAACGCCTCACGGAGATGAGCAGAAAGTACAAACTGATATAGCTTTCAATTGGCCACACTATTATTGTGAAGCCAGTCTATGATATTAATAACTCAATCCACCAAATTTTACAGCCACTGGCAGAACAGTGAGAATTATAATCCGGGCTGGGCCAAGTTTCAGCGATGAAAAAGGTCATTAATGTTCTCGCATAAAGAAACTTTGTTGGAATCTACGGAAGATCACTCCTAATTACAGAGATAAATTCCTCATAGTAGCAGGAGGATACCAAGTTTGAGGAAAGGAAAGAGAGAAGCGAAAATCTGGGGATATTGTCGAACAACTTTCAATCTTTTTAACATTCAGGATTTCAAAGAACACAAAATAAAACAATGATAATCTACGAACTTATAAAGTAGCAATACCTAAAGTGGTCATATATGCACTATACACTACATGGAAATATATTATTATTTTCTACTTATTTCATTCTTGTTCTGCTCTTCTCCTCTATATTATATCCCCAGCATATACACTGTGCGACTGGTTCAGTTCTATCACTTTTGACCAACGATAAGCTTGGCTGCTAAAACTATATGCACGCAGATAAGTTGTTTCAAAAACATATCGATTCAGGAATATCTGTGTGTGTGTGTGTGTGTGTGTGTGTGTTCTTTTTCTCTTTTCTCTGATCTACTAATATACTTTCAATCAATGCATTCTTATAGGAACGTCATAAGAAGAATATATTTCTTCATTTATTCCAGAGCTGGGATTACTTTGCATGTGGTTTCTTACCTGAGCATTTAAAACAAGTCTTGTGCATTTATGATTAAAAACAAACCGTGGTTCGTGGTGTTTACTCACGTAAGTACGCCTGCTGTAAGTTCCCTGAAAATAATGACGTAAACTCGCTCTTCCTAAAGCGACCCAAAGCCCTCTGGCCAAAATGGAAAAAAAGGCCACTTCGCATACCATGGTGATCAGGTATGAGCTCCTTCTTACGATAAAAGTATCGAAGAGATTCGAGTGTCATGGTCAACCAATTACACTCCTAGCCCTTCACAAACCAGCTGCAAGGAATAATAATAATAATATAAATCAGAAGTAGGGTAGAGGTGATAGTAACAACGTCCTTTGAATGTTTCACAAACAAACAGCGTGGAATAATAATAATAATAATAATAATAATAATAATAATAATAATAATAATAATAATAAAAAATTAGAAGTAGGGTGAAGGTGATGGTAACGACGTCGTCTGAATGTTTACGAAGAGGAAGGAACTGTCAGCTCTTTTGCTCGTGAGAATGTTTATGTGCATGAGACAGCTGAAAAGCAAAGTAATGGAACTTTTTAAATTTGTCTACACACAGGCTCCATTCATGCTCCAGCACTTGAAAGGGTGTCGTTTACAGTAACTGCCGTTTTGTTGCTCTGCAAAGCCACCCGATTTTTGGAAAAAAGGTTGAAAATATTTCTAGTTCATCTGGTTTTCTCCGTGCCTTTCTTGCCCTTTCTTGGCTTGATTTCCCCGTCCCCCTTTATATTTTTGTTATAAGGTCATTCTACTCGGTGGAACCTTTCTCAAGTGTCACAAAATCTTAAACGAGAAAATGCAGAGCAAAATAATGTACTTTATATATTATACAAAATTGCAAAAGTACTTATAGCGTTACCATAATTTTTGAGGTGACATTTGCACTGGTAGTAGTAGTATTACTAGTAGTAGTAGTAGCAGCAGTAATAGTAGAAGAAATAGTGGTGGTAGAAGTAGTAGTAGTAGTAGAGACAATAACCATAACAACTAAAAACCAAGGACAAAGGCAGCATCAAAACATTATTAAAAAATGTCCCGCACCCATATCATCAGCACAATAAAGGTGAAAAAATAAATGATTGCATAAAAGCACATTCATTATGGCCCGCAGCGAACGGGTGCTGTGACAGCGATAATCCCCAATTTAGAAATGAAATAGTTAATCATTTTTCACTTGACTCTGACGTCAAAAATCTATGGGATGGCTATGAAATTTTAATAAGTGTGCGTATCACAAAGGCCTCTAATTTTTGAGAAAATAAATAGTGAATGAATATACAAAGCATACAGAAGCTGCGCTCGGATGGCTGCTATGGATAACAATGTATTCATACACGTATGCATTTAAGAATTAGTATGCGTGTTTATCTAGTGAGCAACTGGGAAATAAATTATGAATAAACATCCAAAATACACAAAGAAGGTGCTACGTGTCTTGTTATGAAAAAAATTATATTCATACATACATGCTCACCCGAATAAGTAAGCTTCTCGTGTTAAGTGAAAAAAAGGAATATAATATTTGTTCCTCAATACACGCGAATCAAGATAAGACCAGAGCTAAAGAAAAGCTGCATAGTAGTGAAAAATACATTCATATGTGCATGGGTACACGAATTTCCGTACTTTCCTATTAAGTGAGACATTGAAAAAGTTCTACTTTCGGGCGTCAGACCCAGGTGATAATCAACATGGTACCTCAAGAGTTATTATATGAATTAAATCTTTGTTGAAGAAGCAATAAATCCAATCAAAAATTTTATTTCAATTAATATATGGATAATTACGAATATGGCAGACAAAACTCGTGTTCCACGTCTATAATAAAAAACAAAATACGGATGCTATATATATATAAATACAAAAATATCACAACCTACATGGTATATATATATATATATATATATATATATATATATATATATATATATATATATATATATATATATATATATATATATATATATATATATATATATACATACATATATAGCCCTCCCTTCTAAATAATCTCCTGACGTCACAATGGTTGGCACCCGACAAACTGACAAGGCAGCCCTGCTGCCCACATTCATAAACTGATGAATCGTGGACGAAACGCTGTAATTAATTCAAAACAGCTATATCTTGCACGTACAGTATACACTTGTTTCCCGGATATTGAGACCCCTCATTTCAATACCTATTTCACTCCAACTCTCTCTCTCTCTCTCTCTCTCTCTCTCTCTCTCTCTCTCTCTCTCTCTCTCTCTCTCTCTCTCTCAACACTTTCACGCTGTAGAATCTTTCCACCAACCTATCAGCCGCCATTACTTCCATATAAAAAAACCATCTCAAAACGTACTGATACTTTCACATATGCTAACCTTTTTACCACTCTTACATACCTCCATATTTCTCTCCCTTTCAATCCTTCTTCTGCCATATATTGACACAAATAATTCATCTCTGTAGCTTCCACCTATTTCACTTCACTCGCATTCATGATCCACATTTGCCATAAATAAAAGACAGATAGCTCAATACTCCCTTCATACATTCCCACATTGGTTTCCATAGACTTTCAAAGCTTCCTCCCAGTATTCTGCACACATACTGCTTCTTTCCTGCTTTACCTACTTCTCCTTATACAGACATATTCGAACTCACTAATCACTACAGTTTCTCCTCAATATTCCCAGTTAACACTGTGCCATCTGCAAACAAGAGTCATTCCACACTCGATTCACGATCCATGTTCTCATCCAATAATTTTGAACCTACACAAAATATTTTGATGCATTTGTACAAAACTATCCATTCTCATTTACTCCATGAACTCCACGTCTCACTACGTCATCTCTTTCTTTCTTATATACCTTTTCATTTAAATCACCTAGCACAGCCAGCCTTTAAAAATCTCCAAACCTGGCAAGGAACAGATTCACTCTCCCAAGAACACACTTTCTTACTCTCATTCCTTTTTCTACCATCGCAGTCAATCTTACTCATATAATCCTCAAAATAACACATTTTTGCTCTTTCATCTGTCAACAGTCTCCCTGATATATTTACTACACATTTCGGAGCTCTAGACCTTTCAGATACCGCAAATACAATGACTCTGTCCTTCCCATACCTGCATAAACACTACCCTTTTACCTTTGCGTTAATGCCAATGCATCTGGCTTTCTCTTCTGAAACAAATCACCTTCAATGCAGTTATTCTCTTATCCGTCACATCCCCACAAATTCAAAACCCCCTATTTGTAGTACCCAACTGTTTCCGTTTTTCTTTCTGTAGAAAATGCCTTTAGTTTCCGTCATCCATACAACTGTATATTATATATATATATATATATATATATATATATATATATATATATATATATATATATATATACTTATATATATTTATATATTTGTATATGTATATTATACATATATATATGTATAATATACTGTATATATATAATATATATATAATATATATATATATATATATATATATATATATATATATATATATATATATATATATATATATATATATATATATATATATATATATATATAGATAGGTCTAGCCCTGTCCATATTTCATAACATTGAAGTCTACTCTTTTCCTTGATTCTGAAGACCAATTCTTCCATTTTATGGACTTCTAAAGAGACAGAAGTTTGCTTTACCATATTTCTTTTACCATATTTTACATAATATAATCTTGGTGTTTTTCCTTATATAAAAGTACATTAGTGCTTTACCGGAAAATATATATTTATTTATAGCCTTGATTTTTTTCTTGTTG
>NC_089793.1:42834451-42871951 GCF_040412425.1 Macrobrachium rosenbergii | reverse complement strand
CTGTAACAGTAATGTATTTATTGTAAGCAGAATCAATATTTTGTGGTGCAGTTAAGCCTACCAGTAACTTTCTTCATTGAGAGCTAAATCAGTATTCTTTTGATTGAATTGCTCATGTTGTATGCAATTAAATTAATTAAATTTTGTGTTGTTTTCAAGTAATAGTAAATTTTTTCAGATTGTGAATTTTAATTATAAATTTTGAATTTAAAAATAAATTTTTGTATTTAAAATTTTTACAACAATGTTTCATTTACTGACCATCAGCGATAGGATTAATTGTGTGCATAAGGCATTGTAATAAACATGTTTTGTCCATTTAGTTTTACTGAAGTGAATTAATACAGGGAAGCAGTTAAAGTTGTTTGATGGAGTGATGCCCTCTTACTTTAGTACATTTGTTGTTTAAATGTTGATACCTCACACTTGTTTTGATAGACTTAATCTGATTTCTCATGTGATTAGTAATTTTTAAGGGATCACTGTTGCCTTTAGAATACTCAGTCATAATTTTATTATGAGAGTTTAGGTATCTGGCTAAAGTGAGGTAAATTTTTTAAATTCTATAATCAACCGTGTAATAACCAGGTACTTGGAACACATTGAATTGGTGGATATATAGTATACGCCATATATATAAGATATATAAATATATATATATATATATATATATATATATATATATATATATATAAGATATATATATATATATATATATATATATATATATATATATATATATATATATATATATATATATATATATATATATATATATATATATACATATACAGACTGCTGAAAACCAAATATTCACACCTGACAAGTGAAAAGGGGTAGAGCTTACACTAATTTGTGGCTGAGGTTAAGTACTGCTTTTACCGTCCATATCAATGATTTCATATCAAAATGTCGCCCGTCAAAATGTTGCACGACATAATGCCGCACGTCAATATGTCGTCACTGTGAGAATGTTGCCACAGTCAAAATGTCGTGTGTCATAATTTCGTCACTGACGATAAGTAATGGCATAATGGCCAAACAAACAGGGAAACAATGGGCAAGAAATAATAGGTCATTTTAGTCCTGTATACATATATAAATGAGGTATTTTAGAGTTCATTTAGTCTGCAGTTTAGTCAGTCTGTTTTGGGAACTCAGTCCGTCTCGATCCAGATCTCTCGTTGTATCGCCAAAATCTTTTTTTTTTCAATCTCTCAATGCCTATGAAATATGTGAAAAGCCAGAAAGGCGGCAATCTGTTGAATTATTTGGTCTCCTTTTTCCAAAGGAAAAAACTGATGAAGCTGAGAGAACCGTTTGGAAATGCACAGAATATGACAGGGAAAGGTGCTCAGCTCGGATCCTCACGAGAAATGGTGCTGTTGTGAAAGAGCCAGAAGGTCATAATCATGGGCTTGATCTAGCAAAGGGCATTTTAAAGAAACCGGTAGCTGAAATGGAAGATCGTGCAGAAGCAGCTCCTGGAACTAACGCTCACCAAGTGGTTGCAGCATATACTGTTCGATTATCCGCTGCTGTGCAGGGACAGATGTCATCAGTATCATGTCTAAAAAGAGCGGTCCTGCATGTGAGGCAGAATGTGCACGAAGCTCTGCCAAATCCCATTTTGGTGGAAGAGCTGCAGATACCAGATCGGTATCAAGTGACAGATGGTGGAGATCAGTTTCTTTTGTGGGATAGTGGTTCAGGGCTAATAGTATCATCATTTGGTCTACGGAGATTCTTGGTATGAACTCTAAAGAATTGTGAGGGTGCTTCACAATACAAACAATGATGACATATGGTTCACGACATTTTAACTGTGGCGACATTTTGGCAGTGACGACACACTGACACTCGGCATTTTGTTGCGCGACACTGTGGCGGGCGAAATTTTTGTCCGCGACATATTGACGCGCGACATTTTGACGCGATACGATATCAACACCCTTCCTTAAAATTTATGCATCTTATATAATTAGTTTGAAATTAATGGATAGGCTCCACCTTCACGCACCTGTCAGGTATGAATATTTGGTTTCCAGCAGTCTGTGATACTAACAATATGAGCAGCAGCCACTGGAGCTACCCCTTCCAATGGAGAAAGGCATTTAGAAGAAAAAGTAATAGCAGCTGAGCACATTAGAGAAAAACACAAGGCTGCAGCTCGTCCATTTATAAGCTAACTGAAACCTTCGCAAGTTGAGAGAGAGACTGTAAATCAAGAGTAGAAGAAACTACTTTCAACAAAACTGCTAACTTCAACACTATGCTGCATTTCCAATTTCTAAAAAGAACATGTCTTACATCCAGAACATTTTGAAAAATATCCTTCAATGTTTGCCAAGGCAAATGGGAAGAATTCTCGGGCTGGAAATGTTTTATGAAGGAGAAAACCCCAGAAAGATGTATTCCCAAGTGAAGCAAAGCCCCATATTATACATTAAGCCAGACATCTGTTTCTTATTTGACTCTCCGAAAAAAACATTTTCCCTTGCGAACCCCACAGAAAAATTTCCCTCCTTTCAAGCTCAAAAGATAAAATTTTGAGTAAATCCTAAACAGACACTACCTTACTACCCTGAGAGATCTATTTAACTATAAAGCCAAAGGAAACCCTATGGACATTTCAAACTGTATGGTATTCCTTTGTGAAAGTGAAAGAAATATTCCTCATGAAAACATAAAAGCTAAATATTTTTTTAGAACCTAAAGAAATATTTACTTGTAAAAGTGGAATAGCTCTTTTCATCAAATCTTCAGTGAGAAACGTCATGCTTAATACTTAACAGAAACAACCATTATCCACATTAAGAGAGGATTACAAGTCTTGACAAATAAAGATGAAAAACTTCAAAGAAACAACTCAGGAATAAACAGATTTATTCCATCTCTTGTACACCCAAGAGTAGGTTTAAAGCTGAGTATAAAGAAAAAATCGAAGATAATCCTCATTTGCCAGCAACAAGAAAAAAATCAAGGCTATACAAAAATATTTTTTTTTCGGTAAAACACACGATCAAACCATGTAAAATATGGTAAAAAATATGGTAAAGCAAAATTCTGTCTCTTTAGAAGTCCATAAAATGCAAGAATTGGTCTTATCAATCAAGGAGAAGAGTAGACTTCAATGCACGTGAAATAAGGACAGTGCTAGACCCAATGTCTGCAAGAGCCATCGAAAAACCACTCATGAAATAAAATCCCACTGTAAACCATTGGATAAGACAAAGTTTCGAACATGAAAAATCAAAGAAAAGATAAGCACAGTCTTTAAATGCGCGGAAAAGACCTGTCTGTAAAATGAAAAAACTCAAGTCTATAATGTGGAAAATTCAACATTAGCAGACAATCATTAGGCACAGAAACACAAGGATGTATAAGATCAAAGTCTTGTTCAGTTCGAGAGATTCTTGCAACCGGTGACAGATTTGCTAAGCCTGAGAGAAATGTTCTCAACATGGGACAGAGTTACACATACTGAGAGACTAATACCCGGGGAAAAATTTCGTGGCAGAAGCAAAATATATCAACATGAAAAAATTCTGTAAGAGAAAGGATTTTCGGTCCCGAAAGAAAAATACAGTACACTGAACTGGGAAAAATAATCTCTCCACAACTCTGGAGAGAACTTATAAACTATGGAGATGGAATGTCTCTTGGTTCTCGCGACAGTATGCTAACTTATCACCCACATAGACAATTGCAAAGGGAGACAACTCACAGATACAGATACATGCATACATACATACATACATACATACATACATACATACATACATACATACATACATATATATACATATATATATATATAAAATATGTATATCTGTATTATATATATAATATATATACATGTATATATATTGTCACAATGCATATCAAGTACCTGGTTATTACAACTAATCTCAAAATTCAAAAATATACCTCACTTCAGCCAGATACCTGAACTCTTATAACATTAATTGTTACGACTGAGTATTCTAAAGGTAACAGTGATCCCTTAAGAAAAAACTCATTTATTACTTGAAAAAATCAAACTAAGTTTATCAGAATATGTGTGAGGTATCAAAAATTAAACTAGAAATATTCTAGAGTAAAAGGGCATCACTCCATCAAAAAAACTCTAACTGTTTCCCTGGTCTTAATTCACTTTAGCAAAACTAAAAGAACAAAACATGTTTATCACTTTGCCTTATGCACACACAATCAATCCTATTCACTGATGATCAATAAATGAAACACTGTTTTTCTAAAAATGTTAAATACAAAAACTTATTTTTTAATTCAAAGTTCATAATTCGAATTCACAATTAATTAGAATTCACAATCTGAAAAATTTATTATTACTTGAAAATAATACAACACTCAATTAATTCTTGAATTAAATTATGAAACAAAACTAATTCACAAAAACTTTATCAGGAATTTAAATTAATCAAGCAAAATTTAAACTATCAAGAATTACTCAAGATTTGAAAAGAAAATCTTAATAAATGAAATATTAAATCAAGTATGCAATGTTAAATTACCAAGAAATATTTAAAAACGCTAAATAAATAAATGTTACATCACAAACAAAAAATGTGAAAATATGAAGAAATTGCAAGCAGAAAAACACACAAAATACACATAAGATTCATCAATAACAATTTCACTTGTTCGGTCAAATTTTCCTAACTTATCATACCATGGTATTAATAAGTAAAATTCACGTTACCTTACAGAAACTTAGAAAACCTCTGTAAAATCTCTTGCTGCAGCTGCATTACCACAAAACACACTTTTTACCAGGCGCTGTTACAAACTAAATAACTACTAAATTCAGATCTTAAAAGTTAATGCTAAAAGTGACCACAAAATACATTAAAGTAATCTCTTTTTAAGAACGAGAGAAGGAGATATGGAACCAAACTATCTGGTCTCAGAAATCAGAATGAAACAAATTTTAGAATTCCAGTAACACATGAAAAATTATATAATGTCATTAAAGCATTTTGGGTACGAGATACAAAAGGGAAGTTCTAGAAGCAGGGAGGTGGCGTCATTAAAGTAAAACGCTTTTGAACGAGTGCGAGATGCCTCGCGTATGGGACGAATCGGCATTTGTTATCCAAACCTGTCATCACGACCCAAAACAAAGCATTCTCTCTTATCTCAATTGATGACAATTGAAATGATACAAGTCTTTGCTGGACACACACGTGTTCATATACTACGCTTTTACCGAGAAAGATATTATTCTAAACTACGTTACTATTAAAATTGTATTATCAATTCTAACTTACGCTATTAAGTTATTTAATCATTAGTTCTTTTGAGATCTGATGCCAAACCAAATATGACACTTTAACAATCATTACCATTACACAAAAAACATGAAAAAAAATAAATATGTCAAAATTATAGGAGGATATATGTATTACAAGGCAACATCATGAAATTCCTCCCCCCAGCAGATTACTTATCCCGGGTTTGAATACAACGATTCTGGCGGGATAAATAATCTGCTATGACATTATCTTTTTCTGAAATGTGTTTAACTCTTACATTATATGGTTGCAGGCATAAAGACCACCTGGTCAGTCTCATATTATTATTTTTTCATCTTATTGATGAACGACATTGAGTTGTGATCCCGACAACACTAAAATTTCTTCATTCCTAGGTCAGTTCACATACACTTCAAACTTTTTCAATGCTGCGATTAATGCTAATGTTTCTTTTTCGATTGTTGAGTAAGTTTTCTGATGCTTTTTCAACTTTGAAGACATGAAACATACTGGATGGAAGATTCTGTTGTCATCTTCTTGAAGTAGAACAGCTCAATTCCACAGTCAGATGCATCAACTTGTATCACAAACTTTTATTGAAGTCTGAGCTTGAAGCACTGGTCTTGAAGTTAATATGGCTTTAACCTTCTCAAATGATTCTTGACATTCTGGAGTCCAAACAAACATTCTTTTTCGGACTGGTTAAGTCAGTTAAGGGAGCTACTACAGCTGAGAAATTTGGATAGAATCGGCGATAAAATCCAGCCATGCCCAAAAATCTTTGTAGCTGTTTCCTCGTAGCAGGAGGGGTAGCCTTACAAATACCTTCTACATTAGCATCAATAGGAGCGAGAAGGCCTTTTCCAACTACAAATCCTAGATACTGTACAGTTGCCTTTCCAAACTCACTTTTTTGTAAGTTGATTGTTAGCCCTGCTTCCCGTAGTTTCTTGAACACTTTTCTTAATATCTTCAAATGTTCTTCCATGTATTAGAATAAATCACAATGTCATCAAGGTATACATCCACTCCCTTCTATTGATCCTAGTAGTTGATCCATCACTCGCTGGAATGTTGCAGGTGCATTCATCAGACCAAACGGCAAAAACAGTGTATTGATACAGTCCAAAAGGAGTAATGAAAGCTGACCAACATAGCATTCTCATCTAAGGAATTTGATAATATCCTTTCAACAAGTCTATCTTGAAACAAATTTGGCTTGCCCAATATTATCAAGTAATTGATCAATAAGAGGCAAGGGATAATTGTCAGCCACACTGATGGAATTCAGTTTCCTATAATCAGTACACATCCTAAATGAGCCATCTGGTTTCTTCACTAACACACAAGGAGAACTATAATGACTTGAACTGGGTTCTGCTAATCCATGCTGCAACAAATATTCAACTTCTTTCTTCAAAACATCTCGATGAAAAGGTGATAAGCGATAAGCTCTCATTTTAAAAGGTTTTCCATCTTCTCTGATCTTTATCTCATGCTTTGTCAGATTGGTATGCCTAGGTACATCTGCAAAAATTTCAGGGAAACTTTGAATCACTTCACTTAATTCACTACTTTGCTTAACACTCAGATGTTTTAGTTTTATCTTCCAAATTTTCTAATATTGAAGAATTGTTCATCTTGCTTTCAGCTCCCAATTCGTACCCATCATCGTCCTCTATAGATGAAGTTGTCTGTGTTATTGACACTATTTCAGTTTAGTCTCTGAGAAGTAAGGTTTCAAAAGATTCACATGTATCTTCCTTTGTCGTTTCCTTCTTCCTGGTGTTTCAATCACATAAGTTCGATCACTAACTTCTCTAATATCCTATAAGGACCTTGAAACTTATTGGTAAGGAAATCTTTTCACTGGTAAGAACACTAGAACTTGCTGTCCAATACTAAAATTTCTTAGCTTAGTTTTAGCATCATATTTTCTTTCATTTTCTCTTGACTTATTTTCAAATTTTCTAAAGAGAATTTTCTAATTTCTCTTAACCTTTTCCTCAAGTTCTTCACATATTCTCCTTGGATTTCCTCTTGATTTTCTTCCCAATTTTCTGCAAGAATCTTCAATAGACCTCTAATGTCTCGACCAAAAATCATTTCATTTGGTGAACATCCCATGCTTTCTGATAAGCATTCCTAACTAAATAACATTAAAGGTAAACCCAGCATCCCATTCTCTTCTTGATTCATTACAATACTTAGTTAACACACTTTTCAATGTCTGGTGGAACCTTTCCAAGGCTCCTTGAGTCTCTGGATGATAGGCAGTTGATAACTGTTGTTTTACTCCTAACAAGTTCATCACATCCTGGAATAATTTTGAAGTAAAGTTCGTTCCTCTATCACTTTGCACAATTTCTGGTATTCCAAACTTGGAGAAAAACTCCACCAACTTCTCAGCAATAACCTTTGCACTTATACTTCTTACAGGAATCGCCTCAGGATACCTAGTCACTGGACACATTAATGTTAACAAATATTCATTTCCTTTCTTTGTTTTCGGAAGTGGTCCAACCACATCTATAATTACCTTGCTAAAGGGTTCTCCTCTAACTTCTATGGGATGTAGGGGTGCTTTCTGAATGGTTTCATTCGGTTTTCCAGCTATCTGGCATGTGTGACACACTCTGCAAAATCTGCTAACATCCTTGTGAAGTCCAGGCCAGAAAAAATACTTCATAATCTTCTCGACAGTCTTCCTGATTCCCATATGTCCAGACTCGTGCGCTACTGCTACAACTTGTTTCCTCAATGGATACGGAATCAAAATCTGATGATATTCACCCCATTCAGCATTTCCTGGTATATCTGCGGGTCGATGCTTCCTCATTAGCAATCCTTCCTTTAGATAATAACAGGTAGAGGTTTGTTGCATCTCTTCTTGATCAACAACTCTGAAGAACAGATCAGCCAACGTTGTATCCCTCTTCTACAGTTTCATTAGCTTCTCTCTAGTCACTTGACCAACTTCAAGGGCTGAATTCTATCTGCTAACTCTACCTCTGTAGTTTCACTACTATCTTCAGGAACACTTTGACTACTCGGAGTCTCTTTAATAACAACAGGATTCTCTTCTTCTTGGGAATCTCTTCATTACTAACACTAGGGGAAACTTCACTTTCCTGTAACAGCTCTTCTAATCTTAAAGATCCGTCACTTGATTCTTCTGGTGCAGGTAAATCCTCAGTATCTTCACTTGCATACATAGTTCTCTTCATACTCCTGGTAGTTACACAACTTGGAAACAATTGGGGGTTATTCTTCTCTAAATCTACCGTAGGACTAACCCTTAACGGTTTGTCTGTCACTATAGGACAAGGAACAAATGGTACACCACCAACTTCATTACCCAGTAAAACATGTACACCTTCAACAGCTAGTGAGTCCTTTACAGCAAAATCAACATTCCCTGTCACCAATTCACAGGACAAATGCAAGCAGCATATAGAGTTACCTCTTCTCTCCTATACCCTTCAAAATAACTGAATCTCTGGGTGAGATTCTTCTCCAACTGTGGGTGAGCACCACGAACTACCACACTATGGTTACTCCCCGTATCACGTAATACCTTGACTGGTACCTGCACACTTCCTCCTTCAGTTGTCAGTACCTTCATAGATATATGGCTTAAAGCCTCCAAGCTGCTCAGCCACGCACTGCTTGAAGTTACATTTCCACTGGCTGCTAAACACCTGCTTGTTTAGTCTCAGTCGTTACACTGCTCTTTGAAGTTTGCTTCACCTGGTTGCCTTTAACCACTTGACCAACTGGTTTGGTCTGCTGTTGTGTCTGATAACAATCTCGACTGTAGTGTCCCACTCTTCCACACTTGTAGCAGGCAACATTAGTCTTCTGTATCTGTCTTGAGAACAGACTGGATGATGAGGATTTAACATTCAATTGTTGAGGGGTGTTACCTGGCTTTGTATTGGCATAGCCTCTAGAAGGATTTCCAGTTGTAATGTTCCTGAAATTTGGATGAGACCTGAAACCTGTGCGTTGTTGGTTCTGGTACTTGACATTATAATTTCTTTTGCTACAAATGATGTTATAATCTTCGCTCAATGTAGCAGCTTTGTCAAGTTTCTTAACCTCTCTCTCTCTCTCTTAAATAAGCTCTTATGTGTTCAAGAATTCCTCTAAGATATTGTTCTAGGACTACTAACTCCTCATGTTCGTCCATAGATTTAACTTAGAGCCTCCAACTATCGTTTAAAACATCTTCTTACTTTGTAGGCATAATCCAAGAAAGTTATCTTGTCATCCTTTCTCAAAGATCTGAATCTTTCATTATAATATTCAGGGGTCATCTGGTAAACTTGTAGCACATTGTGTTTGAGTACATTGTACTCTTTACACTGATCAGCTGATAAGGCTAAATAGGCACTTCTTCCTTTGCCAATGAAAACACTCTGTAACAAGACCGACCATTTATCCTCTGGCCATCCCATACCTGAAGCCACTTTTTCAAAGTGATCAAAAAACTCATCTGGAGCTTCTTCTGTAAACTTTGGACTTAATTTCTGCACTCTTACTACATCAAATACAGGGTCTGAATTACCATGAATAGGGTTAGATGGTGTTACAGGTAATTTGGATCGAGTTTTTATTAACTCCATCTCCCTTTCATGTCTTGCTCTTTCTCTTTCTTCTTTTGCTCTTTCTCTCTCCTCTTTTGCTCTTTCTCTTTCTTCTTCTGCTGCTTTTTCTTCTTCTCTTTCTTTTCTTTCTCCCTTCTCTCTGTCTTCTCTTTCTCTTTCTGCCTGCATTTTCTCTCTTTCAGCCTGTATCCTCAGCTTAATCAAATTTTCTTCTGCTTCTATACGTCTAAGCTCTGCTTCCGCATCACTTTTCTCTTTCTTTTGCTCATGTTTATCTGTAAATTCTGCCTCAGCTGCATTCAACAATTCTTGTGCATCTCCTAACTCTTTATCTATTTTACCAGAGTCCATCAATGCTTGGATTGCAATATATTTGATTTGTGCCTTAATCATACCACTAGATACATTACTCCTCCATGCCACTGCTGAAGCAATCCACTGTGCCTTAGTCAGGTTGGATTCAGATAACTCTTGGATGGAAGGAGTTGCTAAAAACTTCTGAACATTGAACAAAGCCATTTTCTCTAAGTTACTCAACTAAATAATTCACAATGCAAAGCAAAAACTAGCTATGTGGTCACTCTCCTATCAAAATATATCCCTAACACCACCAGTATAAACCATAAACCAGAGTGATATTTTGTTTTGTTCCCGGGTCTCTGGGCACCAAACAATATAATGTCACGATGCGTATCAAGTACCTGGTTATTACACAACTAATCTCAAAATTCAAAAATATACCTCACTTCAGCCAGATACCTGAACTCTCATAACATTAATTGTTACGACTGAGTATTCTAAAGGTAACAGTGATCCCTTAAGAAAAAACTTATTTATTACTTGAAAAAATCAAACTAAGTTTATCAGAATATGTGTGAGGTATCAAAAATTAAACTAGAAATATTCTAGAGTAAAAGGGCATCACTCCATCAAAAAAAAAAAAACTCTAACTGTTTCCCTGGTCTTAATTCACTCTAGCAAAACTAAAAGAGCAAAACATGTTTATCACTTTGCCTTATGCACACACAATCAATCCTATTCACTGATGATCAATAAATGAAACACTGTTTCTCTAAAATGTTATATACAAAAATTTATTTTTAATTCAAAGTTTATACTAGAATTCACAATTAATTAGAATTCACAATCTGAAAAATTTATTATTACTTGAAAATAACACAACACTCAATTAATTCTTGAATTAAATTATGAAACAAAACTAATTCTACAAAAACTTTATCAGGAATTTAAATTAATCAAGCAAAATTTAAACTATCAAGAATTACTCAAGATTTGAAAAGAAAATCTTAATAAATGAAATGCAATGTTAAATTAAATTTATGCAATGTTAAATTACCAAGAAATATTTAAAATGCTACGTAAATAAATGTTACATCACAAACATAAAAAATGTGAAAATAGGAAGAAATTGTAAACAGAAAACACACAAAATACACATAAGATTTATCAATAATTTCACTTTGTCAAAATTTCTAACTTATCATACCATGGTATTATTAAGTAAAATTCACGTTACCTTACACAAACTTGTAAAAACCTCTGTGTAAATCACTTGCTGCAGCTGTGTTACCACAAAACACACTTTTTACCAGGCGCTGTTACAAACTAAATAACTTTACTAAATTCAGATCTCAAAAGTTAATGTTAATATGTGACCACAAAACACTACATTAAAAGTAATCTCTTTTAAGAACGAGAGAGAGAGAGAGAGAGGGAACCAAACTATCTGGTCTCAGAAATCAGAATGAAACAAATTTTAGAATTCCAGTAACATGTGAAACAATTACATGATGTCATTAAAGCATTTTTGGGTACGAGATACAAAGGGAAGTTCTAAAAGCAGGAGGTGACGTCATTAAAGCATTTTGGTGCGAGATACCATGGAGAAACTTCTAGAAGGAAAGTGACGTCATCCCAGCAAAACGTTTTGAAAACAAAACATGACGAATTGATCACTCGAACAATGACATGTAAACAACATGAAATCACTCGTCATGAGCTCCGTATGGGACGAATCGGCATTTGTTATCCAAACCTGTCATCACAACCCAAAACAAAAGCGTTCTCTTATCTCAACTGATGACAATTGAAATGAAACAAGCCTTTGCTGGACACACACGTGTTCAAATACTACGCTTTTACGAAAGAGATATTATTCTAAACTACGTTATTATTAAAATTGTATTATCAATTTAACTTACGCTATTGGGTTATTTAATCATTAGTTCTTTTGAGATCTGATGCCAAACCAAATATGACACTTCAACAATCATTACCATTACAATAAAAACATGGAAAAAATAAATATGTCAAAATTATAGGAGGATATATGTATTATAAGGCAACATCATGAATATATATATATATATTATATATATATATATTATATATATATATATATATATATATATATTTATTTATAATAATAATATATATATATACTATATATATGTATAAGAGAGACCAGAGAGAGAGAGAGAGAGAGAGAGAGAGAGAGAGAGAGAGAGAGAGAGAGAGAGAGAGAGATAAATAGTCTGTGTGATTGAAAAAATCCAGAGAGCTACAGACCCATTAATGAATTAAGAGCATTCTAGAGAAAAGTCAGTTCGCTGAAGCATGGCATTATCGCCCTTCAGTCTTCCAAAAGGCCGACATTAGGAGTAGATCAAGGCCTAATTACCTTTCGTATAAAGAATATGTGGCGCGAGACGGAGAATAAATACAAAATTGTAAAAACGGATCTAATGCCTTCCCTGAGGTCTGAATCATGCAGACGCAATTAAGAGAAGATCGTTACTGGTGATTAGGATCGCAAGGCGACGGTATTTAGAGCCCGATTTAAAAGACGAACGGTTTCAAAGGGAAGTCACTTTCTGAGATTCATAGGCATTAACAGGAAAATAAATGTGATGGTCAGGAGATAAAGATGCCACAAAAGAGCCCGTACTTTACGATGCAATAATGGGGGATTTCTTTTGAGCCACGACCCTTTAACGTTATAGCATAATGGACGCGCGCGTGCACCTTGGCATGCGAAAATGAACTTGTAAGTAAGTCATGGGGGGAAAAAACTGATGCTACGTTCAAGCTTCATCAGACCTGCAATTCTGTAACATTAGATCCACTTCTTGAGAAACCTGAGAGTTATAATTTCAGATTTTCAAGGAATTTAGCTCATAAAAACTCAGTTTAAGAACCTTGAATTCCCTTAAAGTAATTCACATTACTTTATGGAATTGAGAATGTAGAAAAATCAGTTTTTCTAAACGTAACTTTATATTTACTTGGTAATATAGATACAGAAAGATAGCATTCTTTAGGCCAATTTATCGGGTTGGCAGTCAACCCTGAGATTCGGATCGAAACAAAAAATGCATACACCAAAAAACGAAACAACTTACGACTATCCCATATGCAATATCCTGAAAAATGAAAATCAAGTGAAGTTGAAAGAGTCAACTTACCTTCACTCTTCGCGGCGGAAGCAGGCTCCTCGAGTTAGTAACGTACCTGAAAATAGCAACATATAAAAAAACTGATTGATAAATTAATGAAATTAAAATTTTAAAAACAATGATAAAATAGAACCTTCCTGAAAACACTATGTTGTTCACTCAAATGTCCTACCAGCAACATTGCAATTACAAAACAATAAATTCCACAGGACCAGTTTCATTTTTCATGACAGGATAACCGATGCTATAAGTTTGGTACAACTGTCATTACCATTAAATATAAGCTGAAAGGCATTATTATTATTATTATTATTATTATTATTATTATTATTATTATTATTATTATTATTATTATTATTATTATTATTATTATTATCATCATTCTCTCAAGCTGATGAAACTTGATAGGTAAATATCTTGACATTAAATGATTATTTTCCTCAAATATGTTTGACACTGACCCAGTTTTCAAGAACTGTCGATTTCATATTTAATATTTCAGCATCTGTTTCTTCAGGTCTCTTAAACTATTATAGTTAAAGGTCTCTGTCTTACGAATTCGACAAACACCTGTCATGGGTATTCGTGCAAATATTGTTGGCCATGGCCCATTTTTCAGGCTGCAGATCAATTTAAAGATCAATATTCTAATTTTATCTGATCTTCATCATTAATTTTCGAAATCTTTTAACTTGACGTAGATATCAAAAGAACGGGTATATTTTTGAAGGTTAAAATTTCATTAGTTTCTAACATTGATAAAATATGGTTGTAGACAGGTAGGCTGCTGATCATTTTCCCTCAATTTATTATTTCAAAGGTCAAAAGTCACATAAAGGTGAACTTTTTCGCTTATTATTTATCTCTGATTAAGATGAAACTGGGTTGATACAAATCTTTTGACTGATGATCACTTTACCCAATCCTTTTAACCTTGATCTAATTTCTGAGGTCACAACTCATCTCAACAATTAGTTTTCCCTATATATTTTCGACCTTACCTGTTTTCAGAGTCATGATGATTAAAAGTCAACCATTTACCATTCTTTACATTATGTTTCAGAATATATAAAAGTTAGAGATCTCTAGTCTTCAAATCTGTATCAAGACGTTTCAGTAGGCATCTTCAGGAAGGTAAGGTAATTCACCCTCCTCAACTTGCTAAAAATACTTTGGCCGTTAACTCCTGCAAAACTGAATAATAATTTTTACAACTTCGTCTTTTACCTTTTATTATTTTTCCCACAATGACTTCGAAAAGTTTGTAAAACACGCCTTATGCTGCAATGATTACTTTCGAAGGTAACTGCAATGTGAAAGGTCGGTGTCACACGAAAGTGGTTGTTTCAGTGTGTTTCACTTCGCCAGAACAGATGCTCCTGAAATTTAGTTCTTTTCATTATTATTATTATTATTATTATTATTATTATTATTATTATTATTATTATTATTATTATTATTATTATTGTTGTTGTAGATATTATTTCAGAACAGAGTTTTCCACCGAGTGGAAAGCTAATGTGAAAAAAGAGCGCAGTTTTTTTCTATCATTCCACTGTAAAAACATAGTGCGTCACCTGTTGTTGCAATAATAATACAGTAAATTTAACGGCAAAACATTAAAATGTGTTTATGATCTTTTTTACATACGAAGATATACTGCAGATTTGTACAGATTTGTGTGCATACACGTGAAAGAATAAACCAATTTACACACACACACATATATATATATATATATATATATATATATATATATATATATATATATATATATATATATACCATCCATTTTGAATGAGGTCCTTTTTAGTAATTCTACTAATGCACAGAACAATTGTGTATGTGATAAAGTTAATATATATATATATATATATATATATATATATATATATATATATATATATATATATATATAATTTTAAGTGCATATAACAGCAATCAGCTTTACTATTATTACAATAATTTTTGAATCTTACTATATAAAACGTAATTCATATTTATACACTTGTTTCTTCGTGTGTGAAACACATTCTACTATTAATAGCTCCACGTTTACTTTTCAAAAAACCTTGACTACGAACACGCAGAGCAACCTTATCTACTTGTTACCCACACAATACACTTGCGAAGTTACTTGGATATTGCTGTTATTTCCTACGGGAGCAGTCGGTACACTAGGACTGATGTATTCCAAATGTTTGTGACTCGTTTGACAAACCAACTTTCCGTGCTCAACAAAAGTTGTGTGGGAGTCGCGACCTCGAGGATCAACTTGTTTGGTCGGTCCTCCTTATTCCCTTCCGAAATGCGGAATTCTTTCCCTTCCTAGGTATTTCTTAATTAAGCTAACACCAAGATTGCGAGGCGGATATGTCACCTTCAGAAGTCTGTTTTGGCGTTCAGTACAAAATCAGGACGAGACAAAGAGCCGTCGTAGTAATATCCCGAATACTAAAACCACATTGACTGAACTTTGTTTGGACAAAATCGCTGAAAAGGCTTCTTCATTTTACCGTCTCTATTTCCTACCCTAAGTCCTTTTGCGTTCAAAGTTTGTTGTCATTTAGCTATAATCTTATTTTCTTGGAGGTAGGCACGTCAAAACAGTTGTTAAACCTAAGAACAGCAAATAAATTCATTGTCGTTACAGTCTCTTGTACATTAGCTCGGAATCCTTGAATGCGATTTCCACTAAAATAAAATACATATGAATACATGTACTGATACTGACTTACCTACAAGGTAAGGGAAAGGGTTTCTACAAAGAAAAATAAAGCGAGAGAAGCAAGAATAAATAAATTAAATAAACAAATACACATTACGTAAGCGTTGGCGTAATCACTACTGTAGTATACCTGGGGATCCTTATCTCAACGAAACACCGACAACTTGCACTCATCAAATGTCCCGGACGAGAACTTAGAACCCCCAAATACCTTTATAATCTTCGTGAACGTTTTAACGGAGCCGCGTCAGCGAAAAGGTCACAGGTAAGAGGGACGCGAAAGTCAGCGACAAATCCCCGTAATCAAAGCTTCCATTAAGCTCTCTGTCGGATATACATGTTGAAAAAAACATTCCGACGTCAAGATTAAATGCGATCGCTAATCCCTCTTGACAAAGGAATACAGATATGAGCTCACTCGGGTTATTTATTAATTTATTTTTCCCGCGGATGTTAGTGTGAAAGCATTTATTTGACAAAAGGGGGAGACCCGGCGTTGCATTATGAATAAATCAATTACCTATTTATCCACATAAAATACAGAATATCGTGAAAGACTAAAACGCATCATCACCTTTTAATTCACACAAATATGTAAACAAATTAAACACCAGTATTGGGCTGAAAGCAAACATTTTAGATGGAGAGAGAGAGAGAGAGAGAGAGAGAGAGAGAGAGAGAGAGAGAGAGAGAGAGAGAGAGAGAGAGGCAAAAACAACCTGAATAACACTAGATGTTTTAGAAGAAAGACTGAGCTCCTTTACGGTAGGTCGCCCTTCTCTCTCTCTCTCTCTCTCTCTCTCTCTCTCTAGTAAAGCCAAGGAAAACGAGATTCATTCTTTTCTCGAAAAACAGGAAGATTAATCTCTCTCTCTCTCTCTCTCTCTCTCGCTCTCTCTCTCTCTCTCTCTCACGAACGTGTGTTGACGCAAAGTTATAAAATGACAAGTTTGGTAGCAAATAATCCACTTCAGAGAAGTGAGCTACTTGCATAAGAAACAGTATTCTACTGATAAGTTACCGGTAAACCTATATTCGTAAGAAAACCTTTCAGCCTTTTAACATTTCCCTGCAATTATTAAACAAAAATATTTGCCATAGCTTTGAACAAGCTGAAGATCATAGGGACAAATGATTTTAATCAAAGGCTGATGGCTTCTTTTTGAAGTATCCAAATACTCTCCTTTCGAAAGGCTAAGATATTTTGGCCTATCATCCGAAGACGGGCATTTTCGTGTTTCGGCGACGCACTACATACATAACTGAATTCTGACAGAGCATGTAAATCAAAATCATCCATGTTACGACACAGCACCTTAATCATAAACGTCTGAATTTTGACAAAGCCTCTAAAGCATTGCCCTCTGAATTTTTAACAGACCATCTCACACATGAATATCTGAATTTTGACAGAGTACTTTAAACATACACATCTGAATTTTAACGGAGCATCTAAATCTTAATCCACTGTATTTTAACAGGGAGCATCTAAATAATAACCCACTGAATTTTGACAGAGCATCTAAATCATAACCACTAAGTTTTTGATAGAGGATCTAAATGATAACCACTGAATTTTGACAGAGCATTAAAATCATAACCCAATTAATTTTTACACACCATCTAAACCATAACACACTGAATTTTGACAGAGCATTAAAATCATAACCCATAGAACCTTGACACAGCGTCTAAATCATATCCTACTGAATTTTGACAAGAACATCTACATCATAACCACTGAATTTTAACATAGCAGCTAAATCATAAATATCTTAATTTTGACAAAGCATCTAAATCATAACCAAATTAATTTTGAGGAGCATCTCAATCATAAATATGTGAATTTTGAAAGCATCTAAATCATAACCCACTGAATTTTGACACAGCATTTAAATCACAACCCAATGAATTTTGACGAAGCAACTACTTGAAAATATTAGTTTTGAAAAAATCTTCAAAACGACAAAGCTACAAAACTGTTACGGAGACTAGCGAAGTAGCGAAAGAAAAAAATCACAGACAAGAGGCATTTGAAAGCTGACGATGAGGATTCTGAAAGTAGATTCTCAAAATATGTTAACATAAGGTCTGAATTTTGACAAATCTTCAAATTCTGCATTCACAAGTTCCAAAAAAATATAAGATATGCATAATTATTCTCGTAATATCAAAGTTTGAAAGGAATTCGGCAAGTATACTTGGTATGTTCATCCGAGTTGCGATCAAATATATAAAAAGATATAGTAAATATGTAAAAAAGGATACTAAAATAAACAAAAAAGCACCTTAGTATCAAAGTCGGAAAAGTATCTATAATATAATTACCTTAATTTTGCAAGGGCGTCTAAAACACGTCCATATATATTTTGCCAGCTCATTTGAATTTCTATGCATCATTAAAGTTATCTGCAGCATTACTAAATTACACGTTTTCCCTTCTTACACACTCGGTGAATTTCATTTTTAGCTATCATTAAGCAATATGTTATGTTCATTTTTAGCTAACTTAACACACTGCATTGCGTTCATGTTCAGCGAACCTAATACATTATGTTAAATAATTTTTTATCTAGTTCAATACATCACGCTATTTCATTTTCACCTAACTTGTAAAACACTTCCTTCTCACTGTTGCTGTAAATGAACTGAAGGGCCTTTCCACTAAGCACTAAATTATATAAGCGGAATTTTTCTCCAAAGACATTAAAGAGCTTTGTGTATTTTTCCAAGATTTTACACACTTGACAGGTTCAAAATGACAAATTTCTCTTGATAAGATATTAAGCCTTTACTGTTGCCATTAAGGCCCTTCATCAGTATCGAAAATAAATAGTTTCTCGAGTGTCAACTGATTTTTCTACCAAAGGTGATAACATCTAAGTTGTGTTTCTAGATGATAAACAACTTAGAAAGCTTATGTTCAAGTCTCAAGGAACGTTAGAAAATTTTTTCCAATGGGCTAAAAAGCGGAGATGCAGTATCTTTCAAAGCTATATTCATGGCTATATCCAAACAACACGAGAAACTTTTATTTTGCTATCCATGAGAAGCTAAATCCAGTTATCTCATTCAAGGGAAATTCGTCTTTTTCTTGCAAGTGGTAAACCGTTGGAAAAACCCACGAGGCTCTTTGTTACCTGCCAAGAGGAGGAAAGGAAAGTCACTGGTCTGAGTCATCCATAGAGATTTACTTATTTCCACAACGACAGCTTAAGGAAATGTGACCAATCAAATCCAAACCGAGAATAGGCTATTGTTATAATAATGGTGCTTAGAAATATCAATTTTTCTCAGTTATTTTCACTTTCACTCGCTTAGCTCAACATTCTGAGCATTTCTGCGGCGATTTTCACTGGGGTCAATTTAATAATAATAATAATAATAATAATAATAATAATAATAATAATAATAATAATAATAATAAATATATATATTTTCTATATATTACACCCCGATAACTATTATAAATAGTTCTATTACCGAGCTTGTTACAAACAAGCTCGGTAATAGAAAAGGACACAAAAGCATTGTATTTCCTTACTCGTTTAACCTACCCTATTCAAATATGGCGCGTTTGACATCACCTAAAAAGAAAACTGACTCGAAGCACATTTCCGTGCTGTGACATTTTCATAATCAGGAAGGAAAGACTCGCACCACGCGGCTGACGCATCATTTTCTGTAGGGAGGGACGAGGGCATCCTGTTGCCCAGGCGCCCTTGCGGTGTGCAGTCAGCTCTAGGAAGGGCTTTGGCTTAGCCTCTTTCTCACAGATCAAAACAGAGAGAGAGAGAGAGAGAGAGAGAGAGACAGAGACAGAGATTTTAGCTGAAATGCTGAATACTAGGTAAGTAATGAACCCTGAACCGAGTTCTAAAGCCTGTCAGTTTGCTTGAGCTAGCATTTAACACGATGGAAATTGGATCATTTTTCTTGAAAGCACTTTTCCCAACTCCGGCTTACTGAGATCAATCCACCTCTCTTATCAGCTTGGCATTTTCCATCATAATATACATAGTTTATTAGTAAAGAAAATGAAAACATAACCTGGAAAAGTCAGTGCCGGGCTTGCAGGCTGCTCGTACAAATAACAGGCCGTCTTAGCATAAAGAGCCAGAGAGGGCCTCAAATTGCTGGTTAGATTTAAATGATGATTTATTATGCATTTACACAGTAAAAAGCAAGTCCCCATGGCGCAGTGGATAGCGCGCTGGACTTCTAATCCAGAGGCCGCGGGTTCGAATCCCGCTGGGGATGTATTCTTTAGCTCCATGTGATAATTTGTTAACTTTGTTGTATACTATTAACGTCAGTGAGTAAGTATTGTTTACAAATATTACTCGTAGATAAGGGTGTTTGTTTACAAACCTCTGCAAGGCGGCAAGTACTGATATATTACAGGAAGGAAAAGGCTTCTGCACATCGACTATATAATAAAAGAACCGAAAGAAAAGAGTTATGCAAGGTGAAAACTCTTCCCCTGATAGTGACATGAAAAAGGATACTTTTACTCCGAAGCCAGCGTTTCCCGTGCATCACATCTTTATTCCCCACTTTGAAGCACTCGAGCCCAGTATATATGCCAACTTTACCGGTTCAACAGCGACCGGCCTTTCACACAGCTAACCCGGGCCCGGCCAAAACCAACCACTCCACCATCTCGCGAGGGCACGACCGACCCCGAACCCCCACCTCCCTCCCCGATAATCGTAGTTCATCCCTATTACTCAACGGTGCCTTAACATTCCTCGGCGCTGACGTGTGTACCAATGCCACAATAAGGTAACTAGAGAAGCGCCATCTACCCCTCCTACCACAGCCTACCCATCCACATCCCCCCCTCCCCCACAACTCCTGTTTTCCCATCCGGATGATATTGATTGGCTTCTTAAGCCGCTATGTTCGTGGGGAGGAGGTTGGGAAGTAAACGGGGCTCTAACGACCGATGATATAGGCTATCTAAGAGAGCATTCAGCGCTGATAAGAATAAACGTTATTATGTTCGCCTCTGCGAGTTTATTTGTAAGAGCAAGAGTATACACACATAAATGATAGACATCGAATTAATAATAATAATAATAATAATAATAATAAATAATCTTTACTTCAGTTCAGGGCCACCATATGCACAAAGCAGAGACAATACAATGCACACAATTTATATACACGGCAAAAAGGATAAAAATAGTAATCGGCGATATCCTAACAGTTGCTGAAGTAGTAGTAACTGTAGTATTCATAACAATGGTAACGACAGTAATAATACTGAAATAATAATAAAAATAAAAATGATAATTAAAAAACAGTAGCATACAATTAATTTTCAGCTAGCGACCTCAGGTAATTACAGAAATCAGGCATAAAATGCTAAATAGAAAAGAGAAAACGCAAACCTCAATAATAATAATAATAATAATAATAATAATAATAATAATAATAATAATAATAATAATAATAATAATGCAGATAATAATTAATAATTGCATTAATAGAGAGTAAATACACGCAGCACCTGAGGCGACCCGTGTGTGAAGAAAGAGAGCGTTATTTATGGAAGAGACGCCTCATTATCCCAATCTTTCCCACATTTTAGATCTTCTTGCTTCACTAAATCCTAAATAGTGGAGGAGAGAGATGTGGCACAAGGAAGTGTTATCAATCCATTTTTCAGCAGCTATTTTTGGGATGAAGATGCTGACCACAAGACTTTCTTCAACCTAGCTACAACCAAACACAGCTGGTCCCGATGAAGAATGACGTTAAATTATCAAATATTTAAAATTAAGCTCACCACAGTCGACTAACTACCTGAACTTAAGCCACTGCTTAGAACATCTGAGACCAAGGGGATTTTTTGGGAAATGGGCCATACCGTTTCCTGGATTAATCTCTAGTGGGATTAATCTCAGTATGGAATCATCATGAAGCAGTATATATATATATAGTATATATATATATATATATATATATATATATATATATATATATATATATATATATATATATATATATATATATATATATATATATATATATATATATATGTATACATACATACATATATATACATATTTATATATATATAGCATATATACGCTTTTTCCCTTTAGAAAGGATGGCCCCAAAGGGTGTTACCCTTCTGGTTCTCAGCAAGCCTTCAGAGAGGAGGTTGCTAGCTCCACGCCCTTTTCTTGACGCCATCTGACGCTAGTACCCTTCCAAAGCTGAGTTGTCTGGTAAGCGGCAGGCTACAGACCTTGCAGAATGCGAGCAATGCACACATGCACATTCAACAAAAGAAAAAACCAAGAGGCAGGTACATAAAAAAAAGATTTTTTAATTCTAGCGACACCGAGTGCAATCACCCAATAAAATTGTCGTATTTCACACCACATTTCAGATTGATAAACATGATAACAACAACACATAAAGAGCATTCTCTCTCTCTCTCTCTCTCTCTCTCTCTCTCTCTCTCTCTCTCTCTCTCTCAGAAGACTCTTGACTTAATAAGCAATATGAATGTCATTCATAATTATGCCAAATAGCTTCCGAGCCTCGGTTGCCAATGTCTTACTGAACCTGAATTTCATTACAGGATCTCTCTCTCTCTCTCTCTCTCTCTCTCTCTCTCTCTCTCTCTCTCTCTCTCTCTCTCTCTCTCTCTCTCTCTCTCAACAAACATTTTGTAATGCAAACATGATGAAAAAGCAGCTGACATATTACAACAATAAAAAAAATAATCAACTGGAAAAATTTACATTCAGAAAACAGTCTCTTATAATTTTTTTTAAATTATATACTTTCATACAATACTTTCCACGAATATAGCTTTGCTCCTTTTTGTCATTAATTATATTTTATTCTGTTTCTCCATTACATATGCTACCTTGCTTTCACATCTTCACAGAACATACTTTGAAAGGAAAAACAAAGAGTACTTGGACAACAACTGTCATGATGAAATATCTCTGAAAGATATTTGATAAAAAGAAACAAATCATTTAGTGAAGGTAGAGGAATACTGGACTATTAACACTATTTTTTTCCTTCGGTTAGTATGAAGGTCTTCAATACTACTATTTCAACTACTTTTTATCGTCCAACTTATAGTAATACAGATAATGAAGATGATGAAGTTGCTACCTCCTTAATATAAATGTTTCTTATTTTCCTTGTTGATGTTTTATAGTTTTTATCATGTTCTGAATTACTGTCCCCATTATTGTCTACTTCCTAATACGAAAGCATTCTTCAAAAGCAAACTATTCAAGTGCATCTGCAATGACTATCCTTTGGATACAGCAAGCTTCAACAGTCCACTTCGTAGAAAAAGACAGTCGAAGTATAAATGATTTTACAACTGAAAGTATTGGTATGCTGACGATCGTCGCCTACCACAAGTGACCCAGATTATCATTACGCAGTATTAGGGACCAATATAGACATTTAAAGACTGATGTTGTCTAAATGTAAAACAGAATAATGCATGAAATAATGCACAGTCCTGAATTTTAAAAAAGCGTAATATGTATCGTACATCTCTTTTCTGCACGTAACAAATTAAACAGGTAATAAGCTATACGTTTAGACTTGTGCTGGTCAGCCCAACAGCCAGCCTCTCACTACTAGGCCATATGAAGTCCAAGCTTTTGGACGGTACATAAATGTTCATATGATGTGACCTTACCATATCGACCACTTTTCATATTAATGTCTTATAATAACAATAAAATAATACGAAATGGAAACTGGGGGGCAAAAGGGAGTAAATGCGAAAAGACAAGACAAAGGAGCGAAGGTTTTCCAGATGAAAATATGGAAGGTATGTTCAGAGTAATAAGAGATATATTTTGTGCATTTCTAACTGAAAACCCCTGGGCTAAATCTTATGAGCATGGGCATTTTGAGCGGGTGGTCACACAAGGTTAAATCCTTGTATATGTTAACCGAGCAACTCTTTAAACTAGTTTTAACAAGACTGTATATCTAGTTAGACCCTGGAATGCTGCCAGTTATGTAGAAAGAATGAACACAAGGAAGGTAATGAATTCAGCAAGCTAACATTTGACACCTAAAAATGGACATTTATATGTACCCAAACTTTGGACATGGAGAGTAACGCAATTGTGGCCATCTTTAGACACCTATGAATGGGCATATTATATTTGCAGAGCGGTCTGAGCTTACATGGCAAGCCAGACAGCAGGCTAACTTTAGATACTTTGGAATGGAGCCTTCATGCACGCCAAAAAGTCTGAATACCAAGGGGAATTCAGTCAGCAACTTAACTTTAGACACCTACAAATGAACACTACATTTATGCCCATCACACTGAACACAGCAGGATAACTTTAGCCACCTTTATATAAATGAACACTATTTATGCCGAGTACACATACCGACAGGCTAGCTTTAACCTCCCAAAGTTGAACACTTCATTTTTGCCGTACAGACCTGGCAGAGAACACACTCTAGATAGCAGGCTAACTTCGCCCGTCTCCAGATGTACAGCGATTTATAAATGGCCGTAAAAATAATTTTTGTAATTGTAAAAATAATTTTTGTAATTGTATTTAGCAAAAGAATTATTTACTAAAAACCATGCCCACAGTGGCCGAAGAATGAACGTACTCGTACAAAAACAAAACAGGCAGCATAAATGTGAATTGCAAGAGAACAAATAACAATAACGCGTACACCGTATACTTCCCACAAATACGACAAAAAGGAGAATAAAAGCAATGAGAATGTGCTTTCCAATGGCCCCAATAAATTCCGGAATATGAATATCATCGAAAGCGCATCGTAATGCGAGTGTTATTGAGATGGTAATTGTTGTAATTCTCATCAGTCACCGGCATTACATCACCTGGCCTACGACCACTGAAATCAATGGTCATTCGATGACGCAAAAGCATTAATAAAGACATTTAGTAATCCCATGTACTGGTTTGGATATCAGTGGTTCAGGAGATTAATAGGAACATAGACATAAGAGATTGGGCATATCTGTTACACGGAAATGTATACACATGGCAGGTGTCTTTCTTTTTTCCCTACGCTTGTAGGTGATGCACACACACACACATGTATATATATATATATATATATATATATATATATATATATATATATATATATATATATATATATTGTGTGTGTGTGTGTGTGGATGGGGACTGAGGGAATCTTCAGGCATTAACAGTAAAAAAAATCTTCATTCAATTTGTAGCCCTCGAATCAAGGATGATTCCTACTATGCGTAGGACAACCTTAATTTCTTTTATCATGAACCTCCAATTAACACTCCCTCTGATCCCGTATAAAAACGCTTTTTAATAATGTGTTCCTATTCTCTACATGTCCAAACCACCTACACTATTCTTTAAATCCCCCATGCACATAAGCTTCGCCGCCCTTCATTTCCTCGTTGCGATTATATTCACTCTAAATGTTTTTGAAATAGAATTTACTACCTTTTAGTTTTCTGTCAAAGTTCAACCTGGCTCATCTTTACATTCATGGGATTATTTTTCTTTCTCACTATCAACAAAAAAGCACAATGTCTTGAATTTTTTTTAATATGAATTTATATAAGATCAAACTTTTGGTTTGTTTTTTAAATGGCACTCTTTTGACAGATGAAAAGGATTTCGCATCCCAAGGTTACACAAATTCTGACAGGTTATTCGAGATTACCACTCCAATTTGTTAGCATTTCTGAGGGCAGCAACAGATTAGCTACGTAGTTCACCGAGATTTCATACTCATGTGTGTGAGGCAGATAAAACAAATGCAAAGAAGAAAAGCACGGTCATCTTTCACTCAAAAGCGAAGCCAAAGGGGCACTTCCACTCAAATAAGAGAAGAAAGAATAAGAGGAAAGAAGTCACCGGAAGTGACGAAAAAGAAGACGATGCTGGAAGTAAAGAGGAAGAGGTGGAAGTATAAAAGAGAAGGAAGAATACGAGAAAGAAAAGGGCCTGGAAGTAAAGTGGCACAATTTCGAAAATGAAATCAGCCCAGGACAGAAATTGCCTGTGAAAACGGAAGACCTTTTTCCAGGCGAGAGAGAATAAATAGAATCAACGGCGGTGTTCTAAATAAAATGACAAGTGATCGACGCACGGACACTTTATCTGTCCCCTTGGATGCTCACACATGAGGCACACAATTTCTGGCATGTCACATCTAAACACCCACTGGAATAAGACCTCAAGTACAAAAGGGGAAAAACCTTGATATAAATCTGGAACAGCTGAATATACAATGAGGGTGCCTCCCCCCCCTCTCTCTCTCTCTCACTCACATACATACACACACGCACACACATACGGACATACAAACGAGGAACCTGTCATTGATTATCATGTTCATTTTTTCCTAAGAAGCATGCTTGCTTTATTTCATTCTCATACTTTTCCTTTCCCGATGAATAATATTAAGAGAATAACATGATGAAGACGTGGATGAACTATAATGTACAAAACACACATTATACATATGTGATATATATATATATATATATATATATATATATATATATATATATATATATATATATATATATATATATATATATATGTATATATATATGATTGTGTATAAGAAAAATTACAGAATAAAATCAAGATGACATAACGTTATATAGACGCAAACACACACACACACACACAGAGAGAGAGAGAGAGAGAGAGAGAGAGAGAGAGGTGGCCGTAGCCTGAGAAGCGTCAGAAACTTAGGCTAACTCTGGGATCTTTGGCGTGAATGAGGGTAATTCAAACATCCTTTTGCGGGATATGTTTGCCTCACGACCGACAGGATATCAATAGGTTTCCTCCTTTTTTTCCTTCTTCAGAGACAGTGGGAAAGAGGGGAAAAGTTCATCCTTCACAGGACTCACTCCCAGCTTTAAACTTTAAAGTTTATTAAGTTACTGGACTGATTGGGGGCGTGCCTTGCTTTTCTCGCGAGGTACTAATCTACAGATTTGGTGTTACCTGGCATCGTCATTTGACAATACAGTACAACTAGAACTCAGCAATATACTGTATTGGTAGGCTTATCCCATTCTCTAAAAAAATGCCAGCTATGCTCCTCTTGTGATAATTATATACAGTATATATATATATATATATATATATATATATATATATATATATATATATATATATATATATATATATATATATATATATATATATATTGTCAAGGATTTACATTCCTCCTCCTATTTAGCTACCTTCTAGGGAAAAATCCATCATCTAAGTTAACTTATAATTGAGCCAATATGGCGGAAACAAGCTGTTTCCACTCATATGGACCCAGGACGAATTCCATCATAGCCTTCAGGAAATGCCTGGGCCTACTACACAAATGCTACCAGCACACACCTAGATTTCCCCCCCCCTTTGGGGTAATGTTTTCAAAGTAGGCTCAGGGAGGAAATAGACGTTAGGGCGTAAGCCACTTGGGGGGGAGCTAGCACCTTAACCCTTAGGCTCATTATCTTTAAGACCGCTACTCCTTTGATCTTTTTACTGGCAAGGAATTCACTTTCAGGTAAACAGCCTATCGCCCACGCTACCGCTCGAGACAGAGAAGAGGCAGGCTCTCTCCAGCTACCGGTGTGGTGACAACCTTTTGTCTCAGGTGGCAGCTCAAATTCATGACCGTAGGCCCAAGACGTGGTATTTTGGAGCTCAAATATTCGTCTGAAATAGGAGTCCTCCTGTCCTGCCCAGTACGTAATCATATGCCCTAGTTCATGACTGCCATCCAAATTTCGCAACCATTCCTGATCGAAGCCTGAAAGCAGAAATCCTGTCGCTACAAAGAGAATCATCTTAAAATGATTCCATTACCCTGGAGTTCACCCCTTCCAAAGAATTACCGTCTGTGACAACTTAATGTAATTTTAACATAAACGAGTTATTTTTATAATGGGGATTGTTGTACCTTTGGCCCCTCCTATTTACATTGCTCATTTGCCAAGTACTGCATTATTGCTCTACCATATGTAATTTATGCGTTTTTAATTGGTTTGCTTTTTACATTCTTTTTGGGTCTTGCCAATTTGAACCATTCTCTGTAAATAAACCCCTTTTAAACTGTCTAAGAATTCTAATTCCAAATGGCAACCTTCCATTTATTACTCAAATCTAAGAAGTTCTAAGGTGAGTTCCCATAAGTTTCATCTTTTGTTTATAAACTGGCCCTTGGTCCATGGCAGTCAAGAAGGATAAACTATTCCAATTCTCGCCCCAACCAAGGACCCAGTTTGTAACAATATATATATATATATATGTATGTGTGTGTGTGTGTGTGTATATGTATATATACATACATATATATATATATATATATATATATATATATATATATATATATATATATATATTTTTTTTTTTTTTTTTTTTTTTGACCTTATCCCTTGTCTAAAAATGCCAGCTATGCTCTGCTCCCTTGTGATATGTATTCGTCTTAATTTATATAGCATAAGTTTTCCTAATATATTCCTGAATTAAGGAGTTTTAGTAATAATCGGTAACCGCCAACTAGTGGTGCTTAAGCTAAAACCCTCTTACCTGTTTCTTCTGTAATTTTGTTACAGCATATTTAACAAAGATGATGAACTTGCCAAATAAGATCTTTCAATATGAACACTATTCCAAAAATCTCACGCATAAATAAATCCTTTAGTAGTTATATTAACTTAAAATCCCAAACCTTACTTAGGCATGCAAGTTGCTCCAGAAACTGTATCGCCCAGCGATTTACGTTTCTTCATGAAGTAACAAGGAAAGCAGCCCAATATGGAAACAAGGACGGAGAAGTAAAAATTAACTATATAAGAGAAATCACACAGTAAGCATTTGGATAAAAAATTTAATTGAGAAAAGAGACTCCTGTGTACCCGAGCGAAAAAAAAAAAAAAATTGCACTTGGTTCGAACTTCTGGAGTTCCAACGAACCAGCAACATGACTAGGATGATCATTCTGAAGTTTGGTCAAAGCTGGACTGAAACTTCTCGAAAACGATATAATGGAGACGCAACACTTAATCTAGTTGTGAAGCTGCTTTAACTCACGAGAACCAAGAATGACATCGCCAGTAAGATAGCTTTACACAACTAAAAAACATTTCGTGTACTTGGCAATGTGGAATTGATACTGGTATTCTGAGTGAGTATCACTTACCAACTCAAGAGGTTTAAGTATTGCGAATAACATTAAGATTCTTACTGCAATAGAGCTCGCAAAGAATGGCACTAAGGGAAACCTTCATGATAACTGGCATTATTTACAACGAATGCATCCGATTTGTATTCATGTTTCTTGATGATTTAGGTCAAAGAATGATGTACACAAGAACAAAAAAAAGTATACCTTAGTTTAACCAGACCACTGAGCTGATTAACAGCTCTCCTAAGGCTGGCCCGAAGGATTAGATTTATTTTACGTGCCTAAGAACCAATTGGTTACCTAGCAACGGGGTCTATAGTTTATTGTGGAATCCGAACCACATTATACCGAGAAATAAATTTCTATCACCAGAAATTAATTCCTCTAATTAGCTTTAATATTACCTCTACAGACATACGAAGTCCTGTGAGCAACACTTAGCTTCCTGGAAGCTTATATAATCTAAGGGCAACATATTCTTGGAGTCTAATGTAATGACACAATTCCGATTCTGTACCTTGGAATCATTAAGATGGGCGTCATCAATGGACATTCAACGGCTCGTGGATATTCGGTAGGAAAATGAGGGATTAATGCTTTAGTACCATATAGGCTGTAGCTATTGTGCCTCACTGGTTCCACCACTTAATGAGCAATCAGGAATTAATTTTGTTTCTCTTTTAAACTATAATTTTTTCCTTTTATTACAGTTTCCCTGATTCTCTATCAGTTTCTGAAATTTATTTGGAAAATTGTGGATTAAGTCACCGTAAACAAAGGCAGTTTTGTATCAGTTACCAGTTGTAAAAATGTAAAATAACTTTTTTAGGGAACTTAATGCATATGAATTGTAGCCATTTTATGTATACAGCTGTTTTAAGTATGTTAACTTGAATGCGAAAAATTAATGAAAAGATGAAATTTCTTAAAACCCATTAAAATTACAAAGCTGGAAATTAAACCTCAAAGGATTTCAAAAAGTTAATTGCGGGACTATCTTCTCATTTTTGTCTTTGCTGATATAGTAAACTGATAACATAGATGAAAAATTTAATGAGTTTCAACACGCTTCTAAGAGACCGTTAATCACCCAGCTAGGGAATGTGAATGACTGCATCTACCAAGAAGGTAAAAATGAATGCACCAGAACTCAGAAATACAAAGTCTAATAACAGAACTAGGGTAAAATCATAAAAACATTATCATAATTATCTCCTCATAACGAAGGAGATAATTATGATAATTTTCCACAGTCATTAGACCTTTCTCTCTGAAACTGAGATAGTTCTTCTTTGGAGGGGTGGTAGAGCTTTCGAATGGCACGCTGTTGGACCAGCGTTCGACTCTCCGAGCCGCCAATGCAAAATTAGAGGAATTTATTTCTGGTGAAAGAAATTCATTTCTTGTCATAATGTGGTTCGGATTCCACAATAAGCTGTAGGTCCCGTTGCTAGGTAACCAGTTGGTTCTTAGCCACGTAAAAATAAATCTAATCCTTCGGGCCAGCCCTAGGAGAGCTGTTACCCAGCTCAGTGGTCTGGTTAAACTAAGATATATATACTTAACTTTTGAAACTGAGATGGCCGTAGAGGATGTAAGCCTGAGGAATTCCATGTATTGAATTCCTCAGTGGATGAGACCTGTCAAAATCATGCCTCTTTCTCCCTCTTGTACAGTTCCCGTCATGTATTTTGGTACACTTTGCGGTGAGCTAAGGATAAGGAGACAACTGGCAACTCCACGAAGTAGCTGCTGATATCCAGGTGTAGAGCAAACACGAAGGTGTTGGCAACGCTGCCTGTGGAACTGAACTCCTAAACAATCAAGGAACGTCTGTCAAATGAGAGTAATAATAATTGAAGAACTTTTTCTGTGCATAACGCATAATACACTGAAGTTGGGAACACTATATTCTCATAATTAAAGTAATATACGCCTTTCGATCGTGATGTGGCAATAATTTTTTCCGTTTTCTCTCTCTCTCTCTTTCTGTATAACTTTTTTTGAATAAGTATATTCTTTTCTTCCTTTGCTCGGTTGACCCCTTTCGTTAAGTCAGTCCCTTAATAGTTAGTTCTTGTTACTACTGAATCAGTTTCTTTGGGTATGCCACTGTCATACTGATTTTGGTGTCATATTGATATCAAATTGAGAGAAGCAATCCATGCGATGATAAGACACTGCATTGATGATGAAATACCGCTTCTGATGATCTAGCCCCTGCCTTCATTACACGGATATATCACTGGCGCCATGTGTGTTTGTATATTTGCGGTTGTCAGAGGTTTGGGTGGTGAATTGTAAATCACTTTGATCAGAAATTTTGCAATTGTAACTTTAAAATCGCTTTGCGTTACTGTCATTACATATTACTGCGAGGAATACAGTTCAACACCCATTATTTTTAGCATTCTTTTTATTTTAGTTAATTAACTCTTCTATCAAAGGTTTTCTTATAGAGCTTACGTAGTAAATTTATAAATTGTATTCATTCGGTCTTGACACAAAGTCAGATAAATAGAAGTATCACCGTAGGTTAAAAATCAGCGCAATGAGGTAAATTAATAGATTGTATTTTTACTTTCTTGACACAAGTCAAATACATAATCAACCATTTATATACATACATATATACATATACATTTACATAGTACACACACAAACACACACACACACACATATATATATATAAATATATATATATATATATATATATATATATATATATATATATATATATATATATATATATATATAATGAAAATGTGATCACTGACCAAAGAGAAAACTAGAAATATCTCTAGTTTCGGAAGATAATTTTCCTAAATAAACCTGAGAAAAGCACGACCAATTTCATAAAAATAATGAGTAATTTGCTATCTATGTTCCGTGAAGCCGAAAAACTTTGAAGACAACACAAAACTTGACGACAAGCTGCCAAGACGAACTTGCAAAAAGTGATTACCCGTAGTAAAACATGGAAATTAAAGCTTAGACCAACACTTTACGTTATAAAGACAACCTGAACAGATCATCAGGATGATTCACGAAATGAGGAAAGATTTTCCCCATATATATATATATATATATATATATATATATATATATATATATATATATATATATATATATATATATATATATATATACGCGTATATACAAAACAACTGTGGACGATGTAAATTAGTGCTGGCAACTTCATCCCAAAAGACCGACTAATAACTCGGAGGAAGGACTCCTCTCGGATCCGCTTCCCTTCTGGGAATGTGAGAGTGATCTCGAAGAATGTGGGCGTCCCCCGAAGAAGTTTCCGAAGCTATTCGTCTCCAGGAAGGACCAAATCCGGTTCCCTCTACGCCCAGCGTTGTACTTAAGTATTGTGAAACAAACCCAAAGGCTGCAGAACCTGGAGATCGTCATGAAGCCTTCGGAAGCCCCAGAGACAATGAGTCTTATTTCAAAACTACACTTAAGACAGGCACAGAGTACAAGGTAACAATGTCCATATTGCAATATGGCGAAAACAGAAGAAAGTCCTTGCGACTCGCAGGGAAGATTTGATCCTGGAAGCGCATCTGGATGGTCACATACATGTCCTCAACAGAGTATGTAAGAGGAGGTAAGAGCAAAGCCTGATCACGAAATAGAAGCATTCATGAGAAAGAACTATTCCTTCAGGAGAGAAAGCATTCCATTTAGTTGTTAAAAATTCGGTGTTCCGTTTCAACAGCGAGAAAGCAGAACTGGATCAGGAAAGGACCATCTCCGAAAAAGAGAAAGAGGAGTTTGAGAATCGGAAGATGCAGGACTCCATGGAAGACAACACAGGAGGGAAGAAGAGGTACTGACGACCATGGGGGAACTAAGAAGGGATAATGAGGAAAAAGAGGAAGAATTAGCAGATTCAGTTCACATACAGCTCTTGGATTGCATACTTCGACGTGGCATCAGAAACAACGAACTTCTTAAGCCAATACTGGATGACAGTTAAATTCAAATTTCAGATCAAATGCAATCCAAAAGAAACTTCTAAGGCGAAGTAAAAAAGCAGCCCTTGCCCCCCCCTCAAAAAATACAAAGGCAACCTCTGGAACGGCATAAAACCCGGTAAGTTAATGCCATTGTAAAAAGAAATGCGCTGAGGCAACCTCTGGCGCGGCGTAAAACCCCGTAAGTTAATGCCTCTGTAAAAAACAAACTTGCAAAGGCAACCTTTGGCGCGGCGTCAAACCCCTTAAGTTAATGCCTCTGTAAAAAACAAACTTGCAAAGGCAACCTCTGGCGCGGCGTTAAACCCCGTAAGTTAATGCCTCAGTAAAAAAGAACTTGCAAAGGCAACCTCTGGCGCGGCGTAAAACCCCTTAAGTTAATGCCTCTGTAAAAAAAGAAACTTGCAAAGGCAACCTCTGGCGCGGCGTAAAACCCCATAAGTTAATGCCTCTGTAAAAAAGAAACTTGCTAAGGCAACCTCTGGCGCGGCGTAAAACCCAGTAAGTTAATGCCTCTGTAAAAAAGAAACTTGCAAAGGCAACCTCTAGCGCGGTGTTAAACCCTGTAATTAATGCTTCTGTAAAAAAGAAACTTGCAAAGGCAACCTCTGGCGCAGCGTTAAACCCCTAAGTTAATGCCTTTGTAAACAGAAACGTGCAGAGGCAACCTCTGGCGCGGAGTAAAGCTCTGTAAGTTAATTTCTCTGTAAAAAAAAACGCAAAGGTAAAGGGCAACCCTTTGGCTCGAAACGTAGAGGCAACTCTGCCGCAAAATAAAACCCTTAATCTAATGTCTTCACAAAACAAAGGCAGAGGCAAACCGCTAAGCCGCTGTGTAAAAAAACCCACAGGCAATTTAATGTAAAACCCAGCAAAAAAAAAAAAATACAAAGGCAACCTCTGGTGTGACATGGAACCCCTAAGTAAATGCCTGTGTAAAAAGAAACGTGCAGAGGCAACCTCTGGCGCGGCGTGAAACCCAGTAAGTTATAGTTAATGTCTCTGTAAAAAAATTAAATTGCAAAGGCAACCTCCGGTGGAGAGTGAAACCCTGTACGTTAATCCCTTTATAGAAAAAACTTGCAAATGCAACTTTTGGCGTGATGTAAATAATCGTAAGTTAATGTCTTTGTCAGAAAAAATATAAAAAAATTAGAGAAAACCACAAGCGTGGCGTAAAACCCCGTAACTTAATGCCACAATAAAAAAAAACGTGCAAAGGCAACTCTGGCACGGTGTATAACCCCGTAAGTTAATGCCTTTCTAAGGAAAATAAAAACTTGAGGAGCCAACCTCTAAGGCGAATAAAAAGCAGCCCCTGCCACCACAAAAAAGACAAAGGCAACTTCTTGCACGGCATAAAACCTCGTAAGTTAATGTCTGTAAAATAACCTGCAAAGGCAACCTCTGGCGCGCCGTGAAACCCAGTAAATTAATGCCTCAGTAAAAAAAAAACAACTTTCAAAGGCAACTTCTAGCGCTGCGTAAAACCTTGCTAGTTAATGCCTTTGTAAGAAAAAACAAATAAAACAAATTTGCATAGCAACCTCTGGCACGGCGTAAAACCCCGTAGGTTAACGCCTCAGTAAGAAGAAAAAAACAAAAACAAAAAGAAATTTGTAAAGGCAACCTTTGGTGCGACGTAAAACCATGCCAGTTAATACCTTTGTAAAAAAAAAAAAAAAAACTTGCAAATGGCGACCTTTGGCATGTTGTAAAAACCCTAAGTTAATGCCTTTCCAATAAAAAAAAAATTGAACAAAATTTTAGAGGAAACCACTGACGCGGCGTAAAACCCCGTAAGTTAATGCCTTTGTAAATAAAGGAATTAAAAAATGTACAGAGGGAACCTTTCGCGCGGCGTAAGACCCTGAAAGTTAATGCCTTTGCAATTAAAAAAATCCTTGCAAAGGCAACCTCTGGTGTAATGTAAAAACTTAAAGTTAACGTCTTTGTAAGAAAGGAAAAACAAAAATTTACAGAGGCAACGCCTGGTGCGGCGTAAAACCCTATAAGTTAATATGTCTTTGTACTAAAAAAGAAAAACTTGCAAAGGCAACCTCTAGCGTGCTGCAAAAACCCATAAATTAAGAACTTTGTAGGAAAAATATTAAAAACAAGTTTACAGTGGCAACCTCTGGTGCGGCATAAAACCCCATAAATTAATGCCTCTGTAAAAAAAAAAAAAAAAATTGCAAATTTGGAGAACCAGCAATTTTAGTTTGCTGTGAGCCACCCGAAATACACATTAATGTCGTGACCGAGTAATGCTTCCTCAACCCAATGGAAAACGCGTGGGCATGCATTGTTAATGCCTAGGATCACAAGAAGAACGAACATCACTGAAGCTTATGGAACATGCTGCAACAGAGTGGGAAGTACTACGAAGGAGGCTTGAAATTGTTTTCAACTATGTTGCATCTGTGTCCAAATGGCTTCAGAGTTTATCTGATAATCTCGTGGTTGCACCAAGTTCTGATTTGTACAGTCAATTCTACTTGGTTTTTCGAATTCTTCCGTTTTGTCCTTTGCCATATTAATGGTATTATCATGCATATTTCTTGTTTTTGGATTATATATATATATATATATATATATATATATATATATATATATATATATATATATATATATATATATATATATATATATATATATATATATATATATATATATATTATATATATATATATATATATATATATATATATATATAAATATATGTATATGTATATATATTATATAATAAATATATTATATAAAAATATATTTACAAATATATATATGTATATATGTATTTATATTTATACATATATACAGCATATGTATATACCTGTATATATATATATATATATATACACATATATATATATATACACATGTATGTATATATTTGTATAGTATATATAAATATAACATATTATATATATACATATATATATATATATGTATGTATATATTTGTATAGTATATATAATATATAACATATTATATATATATATATATATATATATATATATATATATATATATATATATATATATATAATTTATATATATATGTACAGGGTGTTTCGAAATTAAACACACCCCCTCTACAGCATAAACTAAAATTGCTATGGACAAAAACAAAAGTTTCCCTCTGGGTATTTAATATTTTGTGTGGCCTCCATCTGCCTGTACCACAGCCTGCATTCTTGAGGGGTATGATTTCAGCAAATCGCAAAAAAGCTGAGACTCAAACTCCATTTCCCTGAGCACTTCGGTCACCTCTCTTTCGCAGGTCGTCGAGGCTTGCATACCATCATAGTTCACTGTGTGCTCTTCAACACGATCCTTTAAGATACTACCAATGTTTTCACATACACAAATTGAGGTCAGGGGAGCTACCTGGAAATTCACTTGACGAGAAGAAATCGATACCACTGTTTCAAAGCAGCTCCTGTGTCTGAAGAGCCTTGAAACATGGTGCCTTATCATGCAAAAATGTGACTTCTTCAACAGATAACACATTTTCAGGATCTTTGAGGAAAGGAAATACTCCACTAGTAAGCACAGTTTCTCTGAAGTATTTGCCATTCCATGACTGTCCTTTTTCTTTGATGATCCACATTAACCATTTGGCTGTGAAACACAGAAAAATTCCCAAACATTCAGGAAATTCCACAACTTGAAGATAGCGCACGTCATCGCTGATATCATCCAACTTTGCAGCCCAAATGATGTCATTTTTATGATTTGGCTTCCTGACTGTGTAAATGAAGAATTCATCTGATGTGGCAACATGGAAAAAGTCAGCTTCATCCCAATCTTTAAGAAATGAACCACAAAACCATGCACGGTCTTCTCTCTGTTGCTAGGTGATATTGGGCATGCTGATAACATGAAATGGCTTGATACCAGATTTTTTCAACTTACGATATACAGCACTATAACTTCTCTTCTTTCCCCTTTTTGTTTCTAGTTCAAGCACCAATTTACATAAAGACTTTCTTGGTCTACCCACTCCTCAGCTATGATGTCTTTTGACTCTTGAGAAAGGACTTCAGGCCTTCTTCTCTCTTTTCGCGATAACAGTCACATGGATTTTTGTTCCAGTTTCTTTTAACAAAGGATTCATCTCTTTTAATGTGTTTAGCTATCCAGGAACGTGAAATGAAGGATGCGCCAGCATTCCTGGCCTCTCTGAAGGTTATAGCCCGGATTCGGTCAATCCATCTGATTTCCTCCGAGT
>NC_089793.1:42826951-42831951 GCF_040412425.1 Macrobrachium rosenbergii | reverse complement strand
GAATAAGCTGATTACATATGTAATAAAAGTGCAACTCGATCATTCTCCTTATGATAAACAATAAAAATTTTTACAAAGTGGACATTTTCACAAAAAAAAATATTAAACATACGAATATATAGAAAATATATATAAGATAACTAATTAGTAATTAAGTAAGTCAGTGATTTTATCTTTTAGGTCATTCTTGAACATTTTACTAATACAGGGGTCCAAATAATACATGCCAGGCCTAAGGGTAAAATTACAACCTGAAGTAAGCTGTATAATAGCAGATTCTGAAAAATTTCGGGAAGAGAAATCTTTCGATCTGGCAACCACTAAACTCAGTCCAATTTATCCTGTGAGAGTTTTCACTTAAATGAATCAATATTGCACTGGATGTTTGCCCAGTTGTGACAGAATACTTATGCTGTTTAATTCTTACTTCTAAATCCTTAATGGATTGGCCGATGTAAAAAGAGGGGGAATCCAAGCATGGAATTTTACATATTATGTTGCTGCTTTCCTTAGGGTTATTTTTTATTAACATTCCTTTTAGTGTGTTATTATAGGAAAAAACCAGGTTGACACAAAGTTTTTAACGATGATTTTATAGTTTCAAAACCACTAAAATAAGGCAAGCTAAGAATGTTCTTAGGGGTTTCTTTCTCCATGTAACTTTCACTATAAAACTTTTCGTTTGCTTTATTATAGTAAATATCTAGTATATGTGAAGGATAACTTGAATCCGTCGCTATTTTTGTTATGTATTCGATTTCTTGATTCAAATACTGGGGACTGACATTGCGCAATGCTCATACAAACATAGAAGAAAAAACTGATATTTTGATGTTAAGGTGGTGGCCTGAATAATAATGGACATAAGTTAAGTTGTTAGCTGGTTTCCTATAAATACTGAATTTGCATTGAAATGGTTCTCTATGCATTAAAACATCTAAGAAAGGGAGGCAACTCTCTTTATCTGATTCTAAAGTAAACTTAATGGATGGTACCTGGTATTCAAATTAGAGAGTAAATTATTTACACCAATACCAGCAGGCAAAACAGCTAAAACATTGTCAACATATCCATAACACTTTAAAGGAGTATATAAGATATTAAGTAACTATCGTGTTTCAAAGAATTCCATATACAAGTTTGAGAGGAGTGGGGATAAAGGGTTGCCTATTGTCGTACCAAATATTTGTTGGTAGAATTCACCAATGAATATATAAACTTATAATCACAAATTAAGTTTACTTTAGAATTTGAAAAAGAAAACTGCCTTCCTTTCTTAGATTCAGTATTTATAGGAAACCAACTAACAACTTAAGTCCATTTTAGTTTTCTGAAAATAAAACTATTGTGCCTGCTTTGTCTGTCCGTCCGCACTTTTTCTCTCTGCATGTTTTTCTATCCGCCCTCAGTTTTTAAAAACTACCGAGGCTAGAGGACTGTATATTGGTATGTTAATCATCCACCCTCTAATCATCAGACATACCAAATTGCAGCCCGCTAGTCTCAGTAGTTTTTATTTTATTTACGATTAAAGTTAGCCGTAATCGTGCATCTGGCAACGATATAGCCCAAGCCACCACCAGGCCTGGTTAAAGTTTCATGTGCCGCAGCTACTACATCATTATAACGAGACCACCGAAAGATGGATCTATTTTCGGTGGTCTTGGTTATACGGTGTACAGAAAACTCGACTGCGCTGAAGAAACTTCGGCGCATTTTTTACTTGCTTACTCAGGCTACCACCTTAATATCTAAAATATCAGTTTTTTCTTCTGTTTTTATGAGCATTGCGCACTGTCAGTCCCCAGTACTTGGATCAAGAAATCGAATACATAACAAAAATAGGGACATATTTACGTTATCCTTCAAATACACTGTAAAAAGCCCACAAAAGTTTTACAGTGTAAGTAACATAGAGAAAGAAACCCCTAAGAACATTCTTAGCTTGCCTTATTTTAGTGGTTTTGAAACCATAAAATTATTTTTAAAATCTTTTAATGTCAACCTGGCTTTTTCCTATAATAACACACCTAAAGGAATGTTAATAAAAATAGCCCTAAGGAAAGCAGCAACATAATATATAAAATTCAATGCTTGGACTCCCCCTCGTTTTATATTGGCCAATCCAGTGAGGATTTAATTTAGAAGTAAGAATTAAACAGCATAAGTATTCTGTCAAAACTGGGCAAACTCCCAATGCAATATTCATTCATTTAAGTGAAAACTCTCACAGGATAAACTGGACAAAGTTCAGTGATTGCCAGATCGAAAGATTTCTCTTCACGAAATCTTTTAGAATCTGCTATTATACAGCTCACTTCCAGTTGTAATTTTAACCTTAGCCCTGGCATGTATTATTTGGACCCCAACATTAGTAAATGGTTCAAAAATGATCTTAAAGATAAAATCACTGACTTAATTACTAATTACTTACCTTGTATATATTTTATGTATTCATATGTTTAATGTATTTCTATTGTGTGAAAATGTTCACTTTGCAAAAATTATTATTGTTTACCATAAGGAGAATTACTGAGTTGTACCTTTATAACATATGTAATCAGCTTATTCTTTCCATGGTCATACTTTGGTGGTCAGTATCTTTCCCTGCATAATATTTTAATTGACTTGTCCATGCTTCCGAGTGGTTGAGCCTAATCTTTTGTAAAACCTCTTAAATATTTACCTCTGTTTTGGTAGGTCTACTAATTCTTCAACTGTGTTGAATTCCAGGTACGTATTTTCCTTTATAATCCCCATCTGTCATTTATATGAACTTTCTTTGTAAACTTATTTTTATATTTCTATCAATCTGCTAAGTAAAGGACAGTAGGTCGAAAGGCCTAGCACCACTCTGTCGTTTCACTTTCCTTCGTGGCTTTATTTATATATTAATCACGTTCCATATTTTCATGATTCAGTTATGCACACACACACACAAACAAATATATATATATATATATATATATATATATATATATATATATATATATATATATATATATATATATATATATATATATATATATATATATATATATGTGTGTGTGTGTGTATAAATATTTACGGTTTTCTATGCCACCATATCACTTATTTCTTTAATAATTCAGAAAATATTCTTATTGAGTAGGGGGATAGGTAGACCCATATGGACTGGAGTGGCAGGAGAATTTAGGAGTCTCATGACCCTCTTCATTGGGCGAGCCGTAATGACTCTCCAGGGACTGTACTTGGAAGCAGGTAGCTGTTTCTTCTGTCCAGATCTTAAAATTTGATTAAAAACAAACTGAGTTTTCCACTTTTACTGGCAAAGAATCTTTCCCTCTAACCCCCAGGTATGCACCAGCGACGTAGCCTGTAGCCATACCCCAAGCACATTCTCTGCCTTAAAAAGGGCCAGTCAACAGAGATCGTGAGTTAGTCTGTTTTGGTCAGCTGAAGACACTGCCCAATGGAGCAGCGACCCTTGTGCCAGGCAGGCACTCATTTCCCACAAACTTGGAGGACTTTTCCCTTTGAGCCTGATGTCACCACAAGATAATTCAGATCTACCTCACCTGGAGAATCTCCTATCAAAGCATCACAAAGAAGCAAATTGTGGTAAGTCCTGGGATTCGAGAGTTAGTCTAAGCCAGTGTACTTTTCCTCTGACTCAATATTTCTCTCTCACAATTCACAATTTAATTCAATCCATTTTTTTACGACTTTGCAACAACGTACTTATCCCTGCCAGAGTCTTCCTTGCTAGAAGTGCATAGAGTAACGCCATTCCCTTGCTAGAGGTGATTAGAGTAACAAAACCCATTCAACTTCCGTGTTCACTCGTTCTAAGAGAAAGATCATTTCGGAGTAGTCTCAGTTGGAATTATTTCACTTCCAGGAGTGTTGTCAGAGTCTTTTTACCAAGTAGACGTTTTTCCTGCCATTCTGATTTGTCAGAGGAATCCGCCCTACGTGGGCTGACAATTGCATTGTTGAATTTAATGGCCTTTTGTATATGGTCCATTTACTTACACACTGGTTTGTGCTACTCTCCAATTCAGTGACTAATTGTATGTTTACAGATCTGTCACCTTTAATTTACCATTGTGCTTGTGTAAATAAAGTAGTGTTAAGAAGCAGAATTTTCACTTGGCGACCTACCACTTATTATTGGCTTTTTTTTTCTTTCTGTTTACAGTCTTCAGAGGGTTTTATTAAAAGGCCCTATCGAGTAACGTAAAGTAAATTCCAGCGCAATCTCAGTAATCAGTAATATATATATATATATATATATATATATATATATATATATATATATATATATATATATATACACACACACATACATACACTTAATATATACTCTATGTATATGTATATATATATATATATATACTATATATATATACACTTGTGTGTATATACTTTACACACAATTATATGTGTGTATATATATAGTATATAATTATATATACACATAGATATATATATATATTGTATACACACACATACATACACACACACACACATATATATATATATATTTATATATATATATATATATATATATATATATATATATATATATGTTGACTATGTATTTGACTTGTGTCAGAATGAAAAAATACAGTCTATTAATTTACAATACTTCTATTTATCTAACTTTGTTTCAAGACCGAATGAATACAAATTACTAATTTGCTACGTAAGCTCTATAAGAAAACCTTTGATAGAAAAGTTAACTAAATTAAAAAGAATGCTAAAAATAATGGGTGTTGAACCGTATTCCTCACTGTAATATGTAATGACAGTAATGCAAAGCGCAAAGCGATGTAAAAGTCACAATTACGAAATGGCTGCTAAAGGTGATTTACAATTCACCCCCACAGACTCTGACAACCACAAATATACAAACACACATGACGCCAGTGATATGTCCGTATAATGAAGGCAGGGGCTAGATCATCAGAAGCGGTATTTCATCATCAATGCATTGTCTTATCATCGTATGGATTGCT
>NC_089793.1:42819451-42821951 GCF_040412425.1 Macrobrachium rosenbergii | reverse complement strand
TACAGTTGGATCAAAGAGGTTTGGGTATTCTACTGTGGAACTAGCTGTTTAAGGAGCAACAACTCTAGAATGGGTAGTTCGTGAGGATTTTGCGTTTGCCCTATGATGCAAAAATCGTCTCTCTCGATATGAGTTTTGCAAACTTTTGCATGATTCCTGATATTCGAATGCTCAGGGTTGGAGAGCCTACTTCCTGTGCGAAAACTTATTCCGCGATGAGAATCGATTCTGACCCTCAGCAACCTCTTCGTAGATCCCACATAAGTCCCAGAGTTACACTTTGGGCAAGTATATTCATATACTACATTAGAGGTCAAGAAGGGACTTAACCGATCTTTACACTTAAAGAAAAACCCAGTGGTTAAGGGATTTTTCGGTATTAGTTTAATACTGACTGCATTATAATGATTTTGTATGATCTGGATAAACCTTCTTCTGAAGGAGTCATCATGTAAGAATGGAAACTTAGCATAAATGATTAACTTCGGTTCCGTGATAACTGTTTTAGTATCGTTGTAAAACTGATTATTAAGGAAACTACGAAGCATCTTAAAAAGAGTTTTTGATGGAAGCAATTGTTCTTAAAATATTCCAAAAGGTAGTTTATTTCCTGATTGAAGGAATGCCAATTTGATATAATAAAAAATGCCCTATGGAGTAAAGCTGACACTGAATTAAGCTTAAAATTATAAAAACATGAGCAGTAATAATTAGATCCTAAACCTGTAAAAGTTTTCTTTCTAAAAACAGAGGTGTTAAAAGAACCATTCTTTCTTGTTACAAGTACATCTAAAAAAGGTAGTTGACCATTTTCCTCTCTTTCTACTGCGAATTTAATATTGTTATGTTGAGAATTAGCGTATGCTAAAAAGGAATCAATATCCGAGGCTGTTCTGAATAATGCGAATATATCTTTGTAATTGTAAATTTTAGTCTTTTTACTGCTTTTTTTAATTTTTAAAGATTGTTTTATAATTTTATGATGTTTATTGACAGATTCCCAATAGATGTAATAAAGGTGATATTACGAAACGTAGGAATAAAGATGAGACAAATGTAGAAAATGGCCTGTTTCCTTAGTCACTTGTGATTTGATGTCGTCCTTGGTCTTCACCCTATCTGCACCTTGTTGTATGGATATATATATATATATATATATATATATATATATATATATATATATATATATATATATATATATATATATATATATATATATATATATATATATATATCAATAACAGTTGGCTCTTGAGGCCATCCCAGTTTTCAGCGTATATATTAGATGTATAGGTAAAGTTTATTCACACATACACACACATAAACACATATATGCATATATATATATATATATATATATATATATATATATATATATATATATATATATATATTTATTTATTTATATAATATATATGTATGTATAAAATATATATATATATATATATATATATATATATATATATATATATATATATATATATATATATATATATATATATATGTTTTGTATTACATATATATGTAATTTTAATAACTACAACGTCCTTTTAACTTGAAGATTTCTTCACACTTTGGAAACACTTGTTACTACTAAACCTAGATCCTAATGAAGAAAGAAATGAAGATATTCTGATGCCCGGCCGAGATTCGAACTTGCAACCGGGATATCAGAGAGAGGTAATTAACGTTACCTAGTTCTTGTACCCCGGAAACGAGTTCGAATTCCGGCCAGATATCAAAATATTTTAATTCCTTTCTTCATTTGGATCTAGCCTTAGTAGTGAAAGGCGTTTCCAAACTGTGAAGAAATCAATGTGTTAGGAGGGCATAGTGGTCATTAAAATTACACCTATATACATGTATATCAATATAAACAAATGTATAAATATATATAATATACTGTATATATATGGGGGTGCATAATTCTATGAGAATCATACAGTCCGATTACTGTCTATCGTTGTTTCTAAACCAGGCCAATGGTTCGAATCCTGTCCAGTGCAGAAACACTTTATCAATTATAACTCCAACGATAGCCAATAAGTTTGACGCTTATTCACCTATAATTTCTCTTCGGTGTAAGTTATTCCCACGGTATTTATGGCTTAATATTTGTGAATATAAAAGTCACACGTGTATACAATGACTTTGACCCTTATCAATTATAATTCCCCTTGGGTGTTAGATATTCCCATAGTGCAGTGAATTTAATGTCAAACGGTATTTGTGGCTAAATTTTTGTTCATAAAAAAGTTACACGTGTGAAAATGACAAAAATTCATATATATATATATATATATATATATATATATATATATATATATATATATATATATATATATATATATGTGTGTGTGTGTGTGTGTGTGTGTATGCATATATATGTGTGCGTATATATATACACACACACCCTTAATAAATTGTTTTCAAGGCTGTATTACTGCAAGTATCCTATTCCAAACGGGATAAACAATCATTCAATATAACTATACCACAA
>NC_089793.1:42801951-42816951 GCF_040412425.1 Macrobrachium rosenbergii | reverse complement strand
ATCAGCAGATATAAAATGATTTCAATTCTGCTATACTTAGAATCAATATCATGTCAACTCTACCAGATTATTTTTTGATCGTTTTTTTTTATAATTCACACATTGCAGTTTTATATTCTCATATACTGAGCCATAAATACCCCTTAATATCCAATTCACATTACCTTGAGGATAACTTACACCCAAAGAAAGTTATATATATGTGCTCCGGCCAGGATTTCAACCTACGCATTTTGGTTGATACACAGATAGACAGATGACTTATCCACTAAGCTATTGTGTATATTCCTGTTAAATTCAGGTTACGTACTTAGAATCAAAAGTAACCCATTTCACCCATTTAAGGCTAAATGCTATGTTTATTTCATGTGAATATTTTATATGCTTGTCACCATTTAATAATAACTTTTTATACTAAAATATATATATATATATATATATATATATATATATATATATATATATATATATATATATATATATATATAGTATATATAAATACATGTAAGTCTATATATACATACATTTGTCACTTAGACAAACGTAAAATTTCTATACCAACAAATATTAAGCTACAAATATTACAAAACATCAAAATCACTATACGTGAGGAATAACAATTACACTCAGAAATTACTAATTGATAAGTGATTTGCTGGTTACGGAAGAAGCATTTGCATTATAATTCCCAAATATATATGATTTCGATATATGTGATATTTGCGGATTTATATATATATATATGTGTGTGTGTGTGTGTGTGTGTGTTTGTGTATGTGTGTGTATGTATTTATGTACGTATGTATTTATAGAAGTGCAAAAAAGTAAAATAGAAGCATACATACATGTAGATGAATATCTATAAATATGATCATGTGCATAAGATGATTATGATGTAATAAGTATTTCCCTGGACAAGAAGTTGCCTTCACAAACACCCGCACGTAGACAGGCACACAACCAATACTAATACCCTCGCATAAAAGACGCACACATAAAACGACAGCGGAGCAGGTAAAAGTAAAATGAAAGATAGCGGTCAAACGCAGGCTTGGCTCCACAACAAAGGAAGAGGAGAGCTTTTAAAACGTATCCAATGCTGTTATCGACAATGGCAATACATTCCTTCCTAAAGACGCCCGACCGCCATTGATCTATAAAGCTCAAATCCTCGAACTTTAGAGGAGCTACCTTTTGTCTGTTTGCATTTGTTAATGGCCGGCGCCTGAATTTGCATGAAATGCCCGAAATGGATGAAATCTAAACCCCGCTTAAATTCTATTCATTAACCGACCTGAATACCGAACTGTCTGGCGGTTAGTTTTATGCCATATAATTTCAAGTCATTATTATTATTACTATTATTATTCATTCTGTGAAACGTTCTTACGAAACGAGCTGAGGAATAAAAGAAGAACAAGAAGTAAAAAGCTCAGCTTATATGGTAACAGGAGCAATAAATTGGTTCCTGGTTCTATACACAATCACTAAAAATGAAACTGAATACAAGTAATAAGTGAGCAATTAATCCGTGCTCCAGTGAATCGTCAATCAAGGAAACTCCAACCACAATAGAGGAAAGGTAGGGTAAAGAAGCAATGGCACATATCACTGTTTGTGAACATTGTTTGTATGGTTGCACCAGGTGCAAGGCAACGGAATGTATCACCTGAGATGTGTCTGCTCCTACAAACAGAAGGACTGGTACTTCAATGAAGCAAAGCCAACCTGCCTCTTAGGAAGAAGTTTCCGTGTTAGAAGGCACTGAATGTCTGTTAACAATTATTTACCCAAAATACAGCTACCTAGAGTCAAATTGATATTCCAAAGAGTAAGCCGCAGTCCAATTAACATTTTAACTTGTTCACTACAGTTTAATATTTTCTTTCTATATGCGAACCCAGTGCTGTCTAAATTTATTCCGGGTTTCCTAGGGAGGCCCACTTTATACATATTGTTTATACAGAGTTTACAGAGAAGGCATCACTCGCTTCTAGATCAAGTCGGTTTAATAAAGGGAACTGTTGAACTCAGCAAATAGTTTATTATGTTTTATCAAATTGACTTATTTTCTGCGCTAATTCCCATGAAGCCTCAAACTCATCCTGCATAACTCACAGATGCACGATGTTGCTCGTCTGTTGCTCTGGCTTATTCAGGCGATCTCTCTCTCTCTCTCTCTCTCTCTCTCTCTCTCTCTCTCTCTCTCTCTCTCTCTCTCTCTCTCTCTTTCTCTCTGTCTCTCATGCGTACATACATGTACAAACACACACAAAATACATGCTTACGCACAAATTATATATAATATTTAAATCTATCTGTATATCTATATTCATACATACATACATATATATATATATATATATATATATATATATATATATATATATATATATATATATATACACTTATACTCTATATATATATACATATATATATATATATATAGCGGCTTTTTCAGCATCAGATAATTTCAATCAGTCGTCAATCAATCACTCCTTTTTCTCTCTGTGACTTCCTTCCATCATCCCCACATATCTCCTCCCTCCCCTCCACTCATCCTTCGTTCTTTCCATCCATCCTATTTCCCCTCATCTGTCCCCTTTCCCCTGTAGCATCAATTTCACTTCCCTCATCCTTCCCTTCCCTTGTCAGGGGGTCAGGGATGGGGGAATTAGTTAGGTGGTCCCTCTCTCCCCTAATACACCTGACACCCATGTCTTACCCTATCCCTCCCTAGAACCAAATCCCCCCATCTCTTCCCCCTTCCCATTCCACCTCCCCTGTCCCTGGAGAGCTCCCCCACCCTGACCCCGAGCCCCTACCTATATACCTGGCTGGCGCGCGCCACCATCAATAAAACGCTTCATCAAAAGAAATTCAGATTCAATACAGTCCAATTATTGCAGCCCGATTGTCCACCCATTTGAAAACGAAGTTAATAATTCCCTGAACTTTGACTGCGATCGCTTTTGAAATGTCAGCAAATGCAAAAGCAACACCGCTCTCCCCAATAACATCAAAAGAAAATACACCATGAATATTTAGTACCCATTTTGCTGCAGAGTGAACTCTTCTATAAGATGAATTCGGAAAAAGTATTTTTTTTAACCATTTCATTTTTTTTTCCTTTTTTTGTGGGGCTACCTAAATGGAATTTCATACTTTTTTTTTTTTTGTTACTTCTTATTTTGATTGTGCGATTTGCGGTGTTATTCATCTTGTAAAGGATGAACTTCTTCATTTGATTTTTCATTTTTTCTCTGAATAAACTATTCTAAATATTTTACTGCATTTCAAATTTAATTCCATCATATTGTTTTCGTTCAGCTGATTTCATCTATATTGACTGACTTTTTCACAGTCTCAGTCTACCTTTTGTTGAATTATATGTTTTATCTACTTTGTATATATATATATATATATATATATATATATATATATATATATATATATATATATATATATATATATATAAACGAATCCATGCCCCATGCGTGTTTGCCTTGATCGACAGTCTGTTTAGAAAACAAGAGGGTTTATACGTATTAGAGAGAGAGAGAGAGAGAGAGAGAGAGAGAGAGAGAGAGAGAGAGAGAGAGAGAGAGAGAGAGAGCGCTCGGGTTGAAAGTCACCGAGGTTTCGACCACAAAGCACCGACCAGCCAGCAATAAACTTTAACAATGATTAATAGAGTCAGGAAGTTTTAATTAGTTGTTGAGGCTCCCAACTGGCCCTCCACCTCCACCACTACCACCACCGCCGCCGCACTACCACCACCACCACCATAGCGCTGTTGAAGCGGAGGAAATGATTTTGTTGAAACTACAAACCGGCTATATGATGACGACCCAACAGGATTTTTCAGCTATAATTGGACGCGTTTGAGCTTTGTTTATTCGTCATCTATGGGGGCGTGGGGATGGGGGCAGGTTCGGCTTGGCTGGATGGGTGAGTCGCTGGATGGGTAGGCTAGTTAGCTGCCTGGATGAATGCTTGATTTAGGGGAGGCCGGTTGGACAGGGGTGCGGGAAATGCAAAAGGCCATCTAAGAGTTGTTTCTGCTTGGAATGACCAAGGATCTGCTACGCACAAAATAGACACATGTAAAAACGCATGTGGTACATATTACTGTACTAATAGACGTACTACATCACTGGTTTAGCCATACATTCTCTTGCTTTTTTATTATATATATATATATATATATATATATATATATATATATATATATATATATATATATATATATATATATATATGCACATACAACAAACTGTGTATATATATATATATATATATATATATATATATATATATATATATATATATATATAATATATGCATATGTGTGTGCGTTTACTGCCATTTTGACTGCTCATACATAAATGTGTTTGAGCATGTATATTTTCAATGAACGAGAGCATGCATCATTTGTTTATGCCGTGAGCATCTCCTCTCTCTCTCTCTCTCTCTCTCTCTCTCTCTCTCTCTCTCTCTCTCTCTCTATCTGAGGGCTACAGCAACGGGGAATATAAATGCTCGATGTTTGCTCTAACTCGGAATGGTGTTAACTAGATTACTTTTTACAGACTCCCTCTCGTCGATTCAGTGGCGAGAGAGCAAGTGAGGGAAATCCTATTGCAGCGGCAGCTTTTCAAACAGGGCAGGGGGAACCAGCCAAGTGGCGCCCAGCATGCACGATGCACGCACTCCGTAAACACATGTCATACCGGTATATATATATATACACTGTATATATATGTATGTATGTATGTATGTATGTATGTATGTACAGTATGTAAATAAATATATATGCATATATATATATATATATATATATATATATATATACTGTATATATGTGTGAGAGAGAGAGAGAGAGAGAGAGAGAGAAGAGAGAGACTACCAATGCTGTGCAAACTTGCATCGAAACATACTCGATAACGCAGGTCTTTTCAGTTGAAAATGTTTACTCCAGTAGGAAGAAGCACCATTAACAGGAAATTCAAAGAATGAAAAAGACTTCTCGAATAGGCACACAAATCACCCAACTGCTTTCGAATCACGTATGAAATCCTTGAACATAACAAAACAAAGTTACAGAAGTTACTTTACGTATAAACCACACTCATCGGCTAATCGTCCCACAAGTTGTTGAACTGGTTATTCGTATTTTTTGTTCTCACTCTCCACTCTTACGCAAAGAGTATCGAATTATTATTATTATTATTATTATTATTATTATTATTATTATTGTTGTTGTTGTTGTTGTTGTTATGATAATTATTATTTTAAAAGCTATTTGGTAATACTTATTCTCACACTAAATTCAAGTGAGTAGTTCATCTATACTGGGTTTACGTGCCCTTTTCACAAGATTATTCTTCAGCGCGTTATTTGTAAATAATTTAATTTCCAAACAAGAAAGCTCTTATTAATCAAGTTATCAAAGAGAATATATAAACGAAGTTCCTCATTTTTCCAGATTTCAAGAACGTACTGATTGTTTTCAGAAGCTTAATTATCAATACCATATCCACTGACACACATTGTACAAGGCAAAAAATGGATAAACAAAATTTACTAAAAAGATTCCATATAACAAAATACCCGAATATGAAAACACGAAAAAATGAAAACGAAGGAAGTATAGTTACATATAGGCAATAAATAAATAAATGGGACATTAGGGTAAAATAATCGACAAAGTAGATGCTTTCATTTTTAAGCCTATTTCCAAATAAGGACTGAAATGGACATAGGTAGAAATGGACATAGGCAGCAGCACATGGGACTCCCATACTCTTCTTCCTCTCGGGCAGTATCTAACGGCCGTATGCTAAGAGAAAATATAGGGACTATAATATAGACCCTATATTAAAATCTATGTAGAACATATATAGGCCCTATAAATTTAGGGTTCCCTATAATTTAAGGGTAGTTCCCAATACTATTTAAGGGTGGTCCAGACATGCCTTTGCAAGCCCTATAAGTAAATAGTAGTCATGACATCAACTCTTTGTTGGTGGAAAACTCTGATATTATCAAAAGACATCTTACAAAAATAATTACATATACAAAGAAAGAAAACCTATTGTACAGGCGGACAAAACTCCATATTTTATGAACTCGGTGATGTTCCTCTCGGATTTCAAGTATAACAACATCAACAAGCTTCTGCAAAGTTTGACAGGTGAGAATTCCTTTGATTATTTTTCGAGCATTGTAGTACACTGATGTTAACTCGTGCAATATTTTCAAGGCATCATACTAGATCGTTCTGTGTGGTGTGAAACAAAAGAAAGATAAAATAGTAGTTGCAAGTAAACTTGCAATTTGAATTGTAAATTAATTACATTCCTCAATAGATGTGATAGCTCATGCATGGAAATGGTGTTGGTTTTTTAACTGATGTTAAAAGGTTCGTCTTACATTACTTGTATATTTTATATATTTCAGCATGTACCGACAATTTCGTCATATCCGAAATCTTCAGCGCTATCAGCATGGCCACATACGAAGGGTTGTGACAGACAGAAGCAACCCATTCCATGCCATGACGGAGGAAGAATTTCTGATGAGGTTTCGATTAAGTAAAGAATGCACCTTTCATTGATTGCACGGATAGAACATCGGCTGCCCCACGCTCTTACCAACAGAGGTAGGCATGAGCCGTTATCACATTGTTTTTATAAGTTATTTTATTGGTTTCTGATGAATGTGTTATTTGAAAGGTTATATGATGCTGCCTAGAGATAATATGATTAATACAGTAAAGGATTATACAATTTTTTATGTAAAAAAAAAAATGAGAATTATGCCTGTACATGGTCTGAGAAGTATTTCATGATTTTTCTTTTTTCACAGGCTGTCCTGTGCCTTCTCACCTGCAGGTCCTAATTGGATTGAGATACATTGCCACTGGAAACGACCAACTTGGTATCTCAGATTGGTGTGAAGTATCACAGCCTTTTGTCAGTAGATGTGTTGCCCAGGTAGCCTATGCGATTGGAAGTTTGTGTGCAGAATTCATCAAGTTTCCAGACCAAGATAATCTTACTAGGACCAAGCATGAATTTATGACTATAGCTGAATGCCAGGTGTAATTGGGTGCATTGACTGCACTCATATTGCAATTGAGATGCCAAGTCACCCACGTCCTGAAGTTTTCCGCAACAGGAAAGGTTATTTTTCATTTAATGTACAAGCAGTTTGTGGTCCTCAGTTGCAACTGTACAACATTGTAGCTCGGTGGCCTGGCAGTGCACATGACAGCAATATTTTTGAAAATAGTCGACTCTGTCAGAACTCGAAGATGGTATTCTGCCTGGACACTTGTTGGGCGACAGTGGCTATCCATGTCGTGAATATTTGTTGACTCCTCTGACAGCTCCTCATGGCCGTGGAGAGAACCGCTATAATGCTTCTCACATAAGAACGCGAAACACTGTTGAGAGCATTTGGCTTATTAAAAAGAAGATTTGCATGCCTTGGAAAGAAAATGAGGACTTCTATGAGAAACACCAAACACATAATTGTTGCTGCTGCAGTTCTCCACAATTTGGCCATCGCCTACAATGTACCTGAGCCAGATAATGCAATTCATGAACTTCATAATCCACATGACCCAGAAGCCCAAGGAAACATAGAAGATGAACTGAGGCAGCAACCTCAAGCAATGAGAAATATCCAAGGAGTCTTGAAAAGACAGCAAATCATAAGAGAATATTTTGCTTAGGAAAAAATCACCACCACTAGGCTTGAAGTTACCAAAAAAAAAAAAAAAATTTAAAGTATAAAAAACAAATCCTAACACAAACTTTGTATTGTTTTTTGGTCACCTTGCTGTATATACAGCACAGGTTTGGTAAATAAAGCAGAAACAGTTATTTGTAATTTTAATTTCCACAAAAATATACATATAGTAGCCAAAATATATTGCAGACTAGAGTAAAATGCACAAGTTCATCTTTGTAGTAATACGAGTATATATATGTATATGTGTCCCTGAAGAAAAGAAAAGTAATAATGGCAGGTCATCGTGCAGTAAACACATTAATTAAATGCCAGTGATTAAACAATCTTTCTAAAATAATAATAATAATGCTTTACTTTATTCATCAAGTCCATTCTCTTGCAGGCATTAACACAAAACACCATTTCATCACAGCTAAAATATATATAATGATGTTGCACTGAAAAAAAATTGGTGACATTAGATCAATTTAAGGCATCAAGTTTATCACACATTTTTCTAGTTACTTGCCCTAGTTCCCCTGTAACTTCCAACAGTTTCTTGCCTACATCAACCCAAATTTGATGAGCCTGGAGACGAAGGTTTGCATCCTCCTCTTCTCGTTTATATTTTTTTTGGTTTTTCTTTTAATTTCAATATCTAGCCTGAGGCTTTCCATGGTCATCTGATGTTCCTTTCGCTGCATCCCAAGAGATGCTTCGAAGCTGGCCTCTTGAGTGAACTTAGCAGTTCGTCGGCGCTTTCGGGCTGAGGTGGAATTTGATTGGCCAGGTGTTGGTGTGCATTGTGATGTGATGTCTGTGGTATTTAACTGTATAGAGGTGGGTGTGTCTCTTGAAGTATTAGCTTTCTGTGAGGAGACTTTGCCAGCTGGTGTGCTTTGTGCTGTGTTGAATTCTGAGAGTTTGGGAGGTGTTTCAATGGAGTCCACAGAGTTGTTTGTGTGCTGTCCCATTATTTGAGTATCAAATGTTATCTCACACTCATGCCCATCATTTCTTATTCCAATCACAGTATGTGGTTGACCTGAAATGGCAAAAAAAAAAAAAAAAAAATTATAATACTGATATGATTATACTGGAAAAATTACTTTTGCAAACTGTAGGGCTACTAATTTATCCTAGTTCTATAAAACATTCCTTAAAAGTAGAGTAAATATTAAAGTAATGAATGATTTACCTATTCCTAATACTAATTTCACATTTGTGGGTCATACCATGTTAAACATATACAGTATACTTGTGCAGTAAGTTAACAATTCAGAAAATAGGTTAGGTTACAGTGCAATTTGAGAAAATTCCCTATGTGACAAGAAGAGAGGAGTTGCCTAGACCCGGTTAACTGGGGCTGTGCACCCAGGCTCCCCCTTTTTATTCAACAGAGTTCCACCTTTATATCCTTACATTTTAGGCCAAGATAAACAACTTTTCTTCTATAATTTCAACTACATTGACTGCGTTCTTGCGACTTGCAAGAATATTACCAAAGGAGCTAATTTTACTTTTACAAATTGATAGGTGGGGATATGTGTAAAACAAGTGATTTCCTCTCAATTTTATAGGTAAAATGAATAAAGTATTTGAAAGAAAATCAATAATATATGCAAAGCATTCTAGCAGAGCTCTCTCTAGAATGATCAAAGTAGGACTTACCAGTACTCTGAACTGCATCACAGTCCAGTTCATTCTCCTCACCATCAAGGTCATCTCCAATGATAGAAAGAATTTTTGCCGTCTCTTCATCTTCAGGCTTTGGAGGAGCACCCCCACCTGTCCTCATAGTCTCCCGCTTATGTACAGCATGCTGTTTCTTTGCTCTGAAAATGTTACAAGAAAGTTAAGTGGTTAAATGAATATCTTTGTTCTAAACAATTAGGCTAACCAGTATATAGCCTGAAATTAAGACCAAGAAATTAGGCTAACCTGTATGTACCTGAAATTAAGACTAGTACACACTTCGGGTAGTTTACAGTTTCATTGGGCAGTCTGTGCAATTCCTTCTACAAGGACCAATCCCTTCGCCAAGGTTAGAAGTTCTGTGACCCCCTGGCATTATAGGAACGGTTAGGTGTAGTTATGTTCACAGAAAGGGAGGTGTCTAGGGTGGGGCAAAGCGCCTTCGGCCAGGTTAGAGCATGAAGCCCATGTTAGGTTAGGTAGGTGAGATATGGTTAGGTCAGACTGTTTGTATTCGTCCGCCATCTGTACCAGCCAGGAAACTGGCAGACCATATCCTTGCCCAACAAAACTGTAAGCACTCCCAAACTAGACTCATTCTTAAGTGAGGATTATTTTATTATTTTCCTGCTTTGTCTTCCCCATCCAAAACCCAGGTCCTCACCTATGGGCCCCCCAGATTCTTAGGTGGTTGTAGATTTTTTGTATATTACGATGATATTTAATGTACATATTAGGGTGTCTTTTATTATTTTAGCTACATGGAACACCAAATACTGATGTGGACCTGTTGTATAGAATTACCTATAAACCTAACTGAGGCTTAGCACGTATAGTATATGAACCTGATAAACTAAGGTACATCACTGATAAACATTCCTTTAGCGGCAATAAGAATTTATTTGTACCAAATAAAGATCAGCCTGAAATTGCTGCTCCCCATTCGAAAAGTATGTTGTTCCTTACATATAGCCTATATAAAACTAGCCCTCACCAATCCATAAGCTGATGCTTGGTTATGCATGCAGGAAGCGAGTCAAAAGTACTTCAATATGGTTTTGAATACTTACTTTCCTTTTGCATTCTCCCAGACTTTCTTCAGCTGTTGCTGGCTTCTTGGTGGTCCATAACCAGCTGCATTAAATAAGTTGGTGACTTCTTCCCATGCTGCTTTTTTCTTGTGAATGATGCGGAAGTCATGGCTCTTGTTGAACAAAATGTCACTTCTTTCCTCAATCAGACTCACCAGCATTGTTTTCTCGTTTGCAGTAATATACCTTGCCCTTAGACCACTGTTTTCCGCCATACCGACTGTCTATACGTACTCTATATCTCGTTGAAAAACCAAGAACGTGCGAGACGTTTGTAAACAAATGGTTCTCCGGCATACCAACTGTTTAGAGAACAACACACACCCTCTCAGCAGGGATACCAATCACACCCTCAACTGTAAGATGCTTTAAGCATAACACCAAAAAATATAGGGCTTCCCTACACTTTCCTTAGGGCGTAAAGAAGGCCCTATAATTGGAGGCCCTATATTTTCTCTTAGCATACGGCCGTAACTTCTCTTTCCTTCCCTGGTTGATTGACTAAAATCCTTTTTATGTTCAGCTATGCTTACAATGAACTGCTCTTCATTAACACATGAAAAAATCTTTGAAAAATATAAAATATATATGTATATGTGTGTATATACTTACACACATTATATACAGTATATATATATATATATATATATATAATATATATATATATATATATATATATATATATATATATATATATATATATATATATATATATATATATATATATATATATATATATATATATTTATATATATACATGTACAATGCCAATAAGGAAAGAAACAGCGGGGGTCCATGTGTGTGTATATACATACATAAATATATATATATATATATATATATATATATATATATATATATATATATATATATATAGTTATATATAGTAGATAGCCAATGAAAGTGAAATAAAGGAGTGGTGCTAGGCCTTTTGATTTCTGTTCTTATTTAGAGATGATAGAAATATAAAAACAGTTTACATAGAAAGCCTGCATAAATGACAGATTGGGATTATAAAGGAAAATATGTACCTGGAATCCAACATAGTTGAAAAATTAGTAGACCTACCAAAACAGTGGAAAATATTTCAGAGGTTTTACAAAAGATTAGGCCCAACAGCTCGGAAGCAGGGAAAAGTTAATTTTTTTGTGAAACTGTTCACTTTGCAAAAATTGTTACTGTTTACCATTAGGAGCATTACTGAGTTGTACTTTTATAACAGATGCAATAGCGTATTCTTTCCACGGTCATTTTTTGGTGGTTATTCTCTTTCCCTGTACAATCTTTTAACTGACTTTTCCCTACTTCCGAGCTATTGGGCCTAATCTTTTGTAAAACCTCTTAAATATTTACCCCTGTTTTGGTAGGCCTACTAATTCTTCAGCTGTGTTGGATGCCAGGTACATATTTTCCTTTATAATCCCTATCTGTCATGTAGACAAGCTTTCTTTATAAACTTACTTTTATATTTCTATCAGTCTGCTAAGTAAAGGACAGTGATTCAAAAGGCCTAGCACCACTCTGGTGTTTCACTTTCCTTCGTGGCATTGCCTTTATTTATATATATTTATCACATTCCATATTTTCGTGATTCAGTTATACATATGTATATATACATATATATCTATTGTATTGTATATATATATATATATATATATAAGATATATATATATATAGATATACATATATATATATATATATATATATATATATATATATATACATCTATATATATATATATATATATATATATATATATATATATATATATATATATATATATAGTGGATGAATCGAGAGACAATCATCACAATGGCCATCACACTATCATATTTTTTTGACAGCTGAACCGAGGATGAACCTTTGTGCAGAAAAATTCCACATTATTTACCACTTCATACATCATCGGAAGATGCCCATCAGCAGGAAGTGGAATCATCCCACAGACACAATGAGCCATTTACCTGTATCTTCCACACTCTCTTGAAACTTCCTGGATAATAAGCCTCTTTCGTTTCACCAACTTTCGCACTCCATTCATCCAGCACTCTTGTAGAGGTCTTCCTCTCATCCTTTCTCGCAACAATTAAGAACTATACTCGCTTTCACCTCAACACTCTTTCCATGAGGCCAAACCGTCTCAGAACATTCTGAAGCATCGCTCACCCTTATCTATGGCACGCTAACAAATCAACTCAACACTTTTAACTTTTTGTCTGCACCCAACATCCATAGTTCACTTCCTTCAAAAGCAGCTGGCTCAACGATTCCGTCATACATTCCCACCTATGCTTCCACAGGCACTCCAAGTCTAGTCTCTATTATTTGCACACATCCTGTTACCGCCCTTGCTTAGCTAGTTTTGTGATTTAATCTTCTTTCATTCTACTTCATCCGCTGGATTTACAGTGAAATACCTAAATTACCACAAAAATCAAGTGCTCCAATTATCCCACCACTGATATAAATATTCATTCCTCCATCTTCTCGGATTCCATTTACTGAGAGAGAGAGAGAGAGAGAGAGAGAGAGAGAGAGAGAGAGAGAGAGAGAGAGAGAGAGAGAGAGAGAGAGAGAGCTTTAAACCTACGTATGTAGCTGTATGACCGTGATGTTAGTGTGCCTGGGAAATAATTTATCATATAATTAATTATCACTTTATTATAAACTGTAACTCAAGTCAAAAAAGCAGAATGCTTCAAGCCCAATATCCCCAAAAAAGAAAGGAGCCAAGAAATACAGAAGTGAAGAAAATACTAAATATGAGAATAACAAAGGTAAACAGACTATAAAAAAAATAATAATGAAATGAGACTCATATGAGCTTGCAAAATACATTTGCAGCCAGTTTGAACTACTAAAAATTCCAACGATTCAACCGGATAACTAGAACACCATTCCGTAATTTGGCCAGAGCTGGTACAAAACCCACTGAATAATAATAATAATAATAATAATAATAATAATAATAATAATAATAATAATAATACTTCATTTCGCCATATCCCAGAGAACAAAATGACAAAAGACAGACATCCAGCAAAGAAAGAGCTTCTTGTGATAAGCAAGAACATAAACTGTCACACAATTATCACTTTACAAGTCTTATTTTGAGAACGAATTGTAAACTGATATGCCTAACGGGCCAATTATAGGGAAAGGATAGGGGCGTAACCTTTGCCCTTTCACTTTTTCTTCTGGTCATCTGGACCAAGAAAATATTATATAATTACTTTTATTATTACTTCTATCACTACACAGTAATAATAATAATATGAACAATAACGTGTCAAAATAATGGCGGTGATAATGTTGCCATTACTACTACCGCAACAGGGACAACTACTATAACTGCGAATTAAATTAAAATTAACAACAATAATGAACAACCACTAATAATAAATATTAATAATGCTGGCAACTATGGCCTATTATTATTAGTAGTGGTATTAGGTAGCCCTAACCAGCCCACAACAATAATCCTTCATTAACGTCAATTTATTTAGCCTGAACTTATCTGCCACAGAAACACGTTTAAATACCCGAATCCCGCAGCCTCCCTGACCATTTAAGGGGACCTGCGCGTTTCTGGGCTCGAAGATAGGAAGGGGTCGGGGAGGAAGGTATGGCGTCCAAGTATGCCTTGCGTTTCACAAGACACGAATCATAATGGAACTTTCTCTATAATGGAGGGCGAGACATGAGGCTGATTCAATTTGAAATGTAATGATTGAAAAGGGTTACTAATGTCTTTGTCTTGTTATTTCTAGATTGATATAATGGATTTTATGTAATGTTTGTAATGACTTGATATATGTATATATATATATATATATATATATATATATATATATTATATATATATTATATATATATATATATATATATATATATATATATATATATATATATATATATATATATATATATATATATATATATGTGTGTGTGTGTGTGTGTGCAAGGGGGTGAGGACAATAAATCATTAAATAGGTTCGGCCACACTTTGAAATTTCTGTGATACCAAAAGGTAGGCATCGGCATTCTAACCATTTGTTGCCGCATACCTCTAACCTAAATTTTAGCAAACACAGATAAAAGATGAAATAAATATTTTTGGTCTTTATCCTTCGCCACGGTGTTAAGAGAAAACATTACAAAAGATATGCTTAAAGATACGAAGTCGTTTTGCCAGACACCAAGTCGTCAGGCAATGCTGAAAAGACACAAAAGTAAAAGGAAAGGGTGTACAACAATGTAAAACGAAGAGTTCAAGTGTGCTTTGATACTTCAATAAAGCTTAAATAAGGTAAATGGCATCTTGACAGTTTGTTCATATCAGTAAGCAATCGTTATACTTGCCTGAGATATTAGAGGCTTTAAAATTAATACAAAATAAGATACTTGCATTTGTTTCTGTACATCAACTGTGTTTAGATACTGTCCAATAAACACCTGTCATTGTTTATGAAAA
>NC_089793.1:42751951-42796951 GCF_040412425.1 Macrobrachium rosenbergii | reverse complement strand
ACCTTGCTGGCAAGCTTCTTGAACGTCGTCTTAGTTCAGTCTTCAGCCCTATACTAAGGACAAATCCTTAAATCTATCTCAATAATAATAATAATAATAATAATAATAATGATAATAATAATAAAAACCTAACTCTTTTCGTTTCTGTTTTTTATGCTACATTCTTTTTTGGCGCAGGTAGGGTGAAAAGCCGGGGGGTGGGGAGCACTGGGGTGATTATCGTCCTAAGGTACCTTATACTATTTTTTTCGTGATTCTTTTTTCTTATTAAGACCACTACAGCTCTGACCATAATTTAATGTTTAAGAGTCCTTCGAAAACCACTCAATAACCACTGCAAAGGAAGCGGATTAATTAACTAAACGCAAATTAAAAGCCGTGATCCAAATCACATATCAGCGGGTAGAATGAGATAGTACAAGATAAGATCAACGGAAGACCTTATCAGATAACACCTTATATCGACTGCCAACCCTACACAAAAAACTTTAGAAAAAAATATCCTAACGAATTTAAGCCATTATCTCGAGTACAAAACAGTCTATTGAACAATCATCTTATAATGAGGTGAATTTTTTTAACCTAACATCAACCTATAATTTTTTCATCCTTTGGACTGGGCCGGGAATCATAGAGTCGCCGACCTAAGTCGAAGCCTTTGTAGAACGATTAGGATAATCAACCTTATACCCAAATGTCATTAGATTTATCACGCATTAGCATCCGGGAATCCAGCGTTCACAAAACTGGCTCTTACGCAACAGCGTTTAAAGATTCGAATCCCATTCTCGGTCCTGCCGCAGGAGATACGATCGTTGGCTCATTTTGTTTTCTTGTAGGCGATCGAGGCCTGGTTTATAGTGTTTAGATAGGTAGCCCCCAATTATACTCCCCTGAGGAACGGGCCAGAGAGAGAGAGAGAGAGAGAGAGAGAGAGAGAGAGAGAGAGAGATGTATCTTATGATTAAAAGTACTCTAAAGAAAAGAAATTGATCAACTTTTCTTCTTCCCTTTTGAGTCTTATTCTTCTCAATGTAACCTGCCAGAAACTGAAAAAGAGATTTTCAATTCTTATGTTGTTCCGGCAACTACGAAAGAAGAGCTTTGAAAATTCAAGCACTCTCATAAGGTCATATCTTGAGGGTTTATCCATAATAATCAAAAGAAGCTTTACCTTACGTTGCAAAAGTGATGATGGACCTATTTCAATTCCAATAAATGTATGTGATTCCAACGTATGAGCCCAATTAAATATTATTATTACTATTTGTAATAGCGCAGTGGTTTAAGCGCTGAGCAATTTTCTTTGCCAGGCACGAATTCTAGTCTTTCCCCGCGGCAACAGAGATTCTTTATTTAATTTACTAACCTGAATTTCCAATAGGAAATCTACATATTAATACCTCATTGTTTTTTCATGGATCTGGTGTATTTAACCAGATGATTTCATATGCATCTCATAATTGAGTAAGGAATGGTGAGAACTGTTGAATTCATCTGACCCTTGGCTTTGCCATTTCTACCCTGTGGAACATATTTCAATTTTCAATTGAAATGACCAATCCAATAAAAAAAATTCTGGATTCGAGTCATTTTACCCTGGTAGAAGAAACAACATCCATAAAGAATTCTCACAGCCAGGAACATTAGGATAAAATATTTTTAAATTATTTCCTAAGCTGCTTAAGCGACTAAATTCCACCATAAGACTTTACCACAGTATCCCCTTGAGGATTTATGCTACTTGCTTGGGATGGGACTAACATACCCGTCCCTCAATATAGCCGAGGGTATCCGTGCCCCAACCTGAAGTTCCAAAGAGGCAATATATTGCTAGTAATAGCGTAGGTCATACTTAATTAAATGTAAAGCATTAATTTTTCATACCCAATCAGACCATAGTCGGTTATCCTGATGAGGAGCGACATATTTATGCATCGTATGCACGCTATTAGAGCAGGAACGCCCTGTTCTCTGAGTTGTTGTGAACTTTCTCATTATGCATGTCAAACGCCAAGAAAAATAAGATAAAGCTTCAATATCCAAAATTACTAACAATGGGAGACCGCGGACAAAGACAAAGATGCAGAGAGACACTGAATAACAAGTAATGTTGACCTGCGAAACTTCATTCACCGATAGATTATTAGCATAATTTTTTCCCCATAAAAGTAGTAGTTTGAGTGCTCCTTTGTTTTATTGCTTTTCTCTCTAACGTGTTGGGAGTAGATTTAGAGAAATCAGACGACAGTTACCGCCATATCCAGCTTAGTTGCTAAATCAATGTTGAACCTCCTGTTCAGAAAACTTCAAGGCATCTGATACATCGTATACATAAACAGAAGAAACACACGCGCGCGCGCGCACACACACACACACACACACACACACACACACATATATATATATATATATATATATATATATATATATATATATATATATATATATATATATACACACAAACGTATGTGTATAGATATACATATATATATTATATATATATATATATATATATATATATATATATATATATATATATATATATATATATATATATATATATATATATATATATATATATGTATATATATATATATATATATATATATATATATACCTCAACATTTTCCCCTACAGTGTCTCTCCAGAAGGTCTTATCCTTCCGATCTCAGTTGGTATTTGTGATGATACGGACCACCTTAAGCCCTTCTTTACCCTGGCTAAAACCCATTAAAATAGGCTGCCCATCAGATACCTAATTCATTGCTTTAGTTGAGAGAGGCATAAAGGGTTTTAATGAGACAAGACCTGTTGCTCTCCCTCGCTCTGGAATCGCACCCAGTTCCTCTTACCAATGAGTCTGGTCATGCCAACAACTAGGCCTAGTCTAAATAATACTGTCAATCCTTGATATATATATATATATATATATATATATATATATATATATATATATATATATATATATATATATATATATATATATATATATGCATATATATATGTATATATATATATATACATGTAAGTTTAAGTTTAATGGGTGCAGGTGTATTTGTGTACGTGCCTGCAACATACGAACTCTTGCAACAGTCAGTGATCTCACAGATGGAAGGTATGTGACCCAGGGCCATCTGCTAATTCAGCACCTTTCATAGTCACCTTTGGGTGCAGCAGGTGTCAGCGACACGTGTTCGGGAGGAACTTTCTGTCTCTGTTCTGGATCGAAGCTTCTAGAGCCTTTTGTCTGGTTTTAATCAGATTTCTAGGTGTCTCAAAGGAAGTGTGCATTCGTGTGTGCATTGTGAAAATTGCTAGGGCGGAGGCTCCTGTGAAGGGTTAAACATTCTTTTGTGAAGAGCCAAAGCAGAAAGACGTGTTAGAAAGCTCAGGAACTGGGATTCCCTTTTTGCTGAAAGGGTAAGTGTTGAACCTAGAAAATGACTAACTTTTCCAGTGTTTAACTCCCAGTGTTTGTCTTTATTTCTTTTCAATATGTTTTTGTGTGATATGAACTGAATGAGTTCTAATTTTAATGGGAGTTGGTTTTGTTCATTGCAGATGTTTCGAAGGGGGTGGAAATCATAATCAGTCATGGCATATAGCCACCAAAAATGAACTGGTGACAAAAGACACACAATTACAATGGAGACTAATCAGTGTTTGGGGGATGAAATGGGAAGAGACGATTTATAATTTTGGTGTCCATTAAGATGTTTTTTGGGGAAGATATTCATTTATCATTTTTATTCCTTTTTAGTATTGTCCTTATTTACCATGTTTTTAACTTGTTATATGTTAGATTCACAGATGAACTATTTTTGCCGAACACGGTTTGACTTACACACGTTAGTTGAATTAAGTATTTTTGTCACTTAGATTAGAGTGGGGCTTATTTTGTTAAGGTTGGCAGTTGTCGGGATACGAGAAAAGGGAAAAAGCGAGTTTTCCTTTGGGGTTTTTTATTTTAGTTGGTTTGTTTTATTTTCTCTCTTCTGTCTTGTTTTTTCTTACTGAATTATTGGGAGTCGAAAATATTATTTTTATGCGCTGATTTTATTCGGCGTTTTCTTTTCTTTTTTGTTCTTCTTGTCATCTTATTCCTGGTTGTGCTGGGTGTAGGATGTAAGGGTGGTTTCTTTGCTAAGTGACAAGGGGTGGGGTTTTTGTAGCTGGATCAGCAATTTTTGTATGCAGGCAAGCAGTGGCGACATCAAAGGGTGGATTTTACTTCCGAGATTCTTTTTCTTTTATGGTAGGGAGATCTCAGGAGTTAACCTTGAAATTGATATGACATCGTCGCTCAGCTGATTGCACGTGGTGAGGGTAGATTTACTTCCTCAGAGTGTATGATTTTAAGATCTGGTCGTTTTTATTGGGGGCGAGGGATATTTTTCGTTCAGGAAGAGATAAGAACAAGAAAGATTGCGATATGTTTGGTGAGGAGACATCAGATGATAAGACTCTGATTCATATGGTCATGACTTTTGTTTCGCCAATCCAGCCCTTTGCAGGTTTGGTGAATGGGGTTTTGAGACAACCTGTTGAGATTTTTATTGAAAGTATTGAGAATCATTTGACCACGAAGAAAATCACCAAGGATGTTTTAATGGCTTTGGATGTCAGAGATATTGGGAAGCCTTGTCATAGCTTTGAATTCAGAAAATGTTGCTCTTGGGATGACTTGAGGAAATTTCTGAGAACTGCCTATGAGGTGGTTGACTGTGGGGATTTGGTTCGAGACAATAGGGCATTTTACAAAATTAAAAAAGGGTAGAGTTCTACGGTGGATTTTAGCTTGCAGTTATTTGATGCAGCTTCAGATTTAGCTAAGAAATTGAAAGGCTCAGGCTGGGTACATGGCAATTCAGTATCGTTAAAAATTTTCAGAAGTTGCTGCATTTCTCGTAGTTGCTGTATGATATACCAGCTGCAATAATGAGCTGTTTTGATGGTCTGGTAGAGGCAACCTCGTGTGAATCATTTATCTTTTCCCAAATCAAAAAGCGCATGTCAAAATGCCCAACAGTAGATACAGATTTTTTCATAGGATGCCGAAAACCATGATGGTGCGTCAAAGGAACTTCCCGCAGAGCGATTCAGCTTTTGCTTTTAGTGGATTTTGCAGTAAAGTAGAGAGTGATAAAAGATCTATGGATCATACGCCACAAATTCATTGCTTTAACTGCAATAAGCAAGGGCATATGAAGAAGTTTTGCTGAGTTCAATACTGTGGTGGGTGTAAGAGTTCTTCACATTCTTGGCAGTTCTGTTCACCGCTCAAAAAGAGTAATGATAGCCCAGTAACCTAGAATTTTGGTAGTAGCTATAGGAAAGCTCCTCAAGAAGGTAACCCAGGAAGTCCCAAAATAGACAGAATTTTTAGAGGGCAGATCAAATGAAAGAGAAAGGATAAATGGGAGCGTCTACAGTTTAGTTGGCCAAGGCTATCGTCTGCCAGTTTTCTAGTCGAAACCCACCACCAGCCAACCAGAAAAGTGGTGGATGAATACAAACAAGATGGCGCCAGGACGGAAGCTAATGTTTACCATCATTTCTATAATATAAACAGACCTAACCTTTCCTATAGCGCCAGATCCTGACTTAACCAGATGTTATCTACCTAACCTAACATACGGCAGCATGCTCCTAACCTGGGTGGGGTGGCTTCACCTGCCCCTGGACACCCCCAGAAAGCCAATTAACAAAAATAAACCTAACCTGTCCTCTTATGCCAGGTCCTGACCTAACCAGATCTGACCTACCTAACCTCTCATAGGACGGCGTGCCCTGACCTGGCCGTGGGGGCTTTGCCCCCCTGGAGCCCGCCAGAAAGCCAGTAAAAGTATAACCATAAATTGAAAAAACCACACTTACCATGGTCGAAATCAGAATCATCAGAGAATTCAGGCAACTCGATTCATCTTCTCTTTTGGGCTGGGATGGCTCTGCCTTCTTTGCACTGGCCACAAACACCACTGAAATCACCCAAAAGGCCACTTTTCATCAAAAACACGAGTAATGACCTCTCGTCATTGCATAAAACTGCTAAATCCAGTATCGTCACCGGATTGGCGGCGGCAAATTGCAAATGTGCGGGGTGCGACGCGGACAGCATCTTGGCAACCTGGGAAAGACTGGGTTAGGTATCAAGGCACGTGGGGTCGCGAGCAGGGTCGAGTTGCAGAACTACTTACCTTGGTGGAGGGATTTTGGCCTGGGCAGAAGTTGTTACGCGGCCTGGGCGACTAAACGAAAACCCGATAAATGTTCATGTCACATAGGACTTTTGGGAGATATAGGAGATCGGAAGCCGGTAATGAAGGGAGCTGGGTCTAGTCTTTTAATTTTTGTGGTTATGGGGGTATCAGTCAGCATAGTGGACTTTGACTTTTATCAATCAGTGTTTTCTCAGTATCAGCTAAGGCGTTCAGAGGATAAAGTGTGTGATGTACAGGATCATAAACTGGATGTTGTTGGAACAGCAGATATCTGCTTTTTTGCTGGGGACCCAGGTAATAAAGGAACTGGTTTTGGTGGTGAGAGCATCCAGCATGAAATAGGATCGGTATTTCTATATACCCTAGTAAAGGAGGTAAAACAGTTGGTGAAACTGGGGGTTTTATCCCATATATAAGTGCTGTGGAAATGGAGGGGAGTGTGGTTGACATGGGTGATAATGAGGAATTAAGTAGGAATAATGAGGAAAGTGTAGGGGATAATCAATTACAGGGAGAAAGTGAGCCTAATGGTGAGGGGGAAAAGGATATATAAAGGTGCTTTGATGGAGTATATAATTTTAGAACCAGGGATGGCTGGTATGGTGAAAGTTAAGGTGTGTGTGGTGGAAGGCAGTGTGAAACTTAAAGCGATAGTGAGCAAAAATGTCAAAAACAAGGTGTTAAATGAGGGGGTTACATGGGTGGAATTGTTAAAATGTAATAATAACTGAGTTAGGAGGTATCAAAGAAATACTTTATGTTGTGGATCTAGAAAAGTGGAGCGAGGGAATGGAATCAGTAGTGGTAATGGGGGAGCATAATGGGTTTACAGAGGCTGAAATGGAGGTTAGAAGGGAGGTGTTTGGAAATAATTTGGGTGCGGCAGACTATAAAGAATACACAGAGGGGTTGGGTGAGATTTTAGCTGAATACTCAGATGTTGTTGCTTTGAAAGGAGATAAATTGGGGTTGACAGATGTATTAGAGCACAGAGTGCATTTATAGGTGGGCACGAACCCTATATATGTCCCGTCGTATAGGATACCTTTTAAGATAAGGAAGCAGGTTGAACTGGAAGTTAGCAAGTGGGAGGAGGAAGGTATAATTAGACCTACAGTAGTTCTTCAACATTTACTTTTCTTTTGTTAGCAGTGCCAAAGAAGGATGGTTCAATCCGTGTGGTGTGTGTGTGTGTGTGTGTGTGTGTGTGTGTGTGTGTGTGTGTGTGTGTGTGTGTGAGATTTCAGAAATTAAATGAGAAAACCATCCCAGACAGATATCCTGTGGCATGTTTACCAGATTTGTTTGTGTAGATTGGTGGCAGGAATATTTATTCGTCAACTGATCTCAAGCAAGGGTTTTTAGCAAGTGCCATTTAGTGCAGAGAGTAGAAAGTTGATGGCATTTTCAGTTCCAAAAGGACACTATCAATTTACAAGAATGCCTTTTGGTTTGTCAGGTATACCTATTACTTTTACGAGGCTAGTAAATACCGTCCTCCACGGGATGTTGGGGAAAAATGTATTTGTTTATATGGATGATATACTAGTCGCTATGGACTCTATAGAGAAACATTTAGAAGTACTTCAGGGAATCCTCAGGAGGCTTAGAATGGTAGGCCTGAAAGGTAAACTAGCCAAGTGTGATTTTTTTGAGGAAGAACATTGTATATCTAGGACATGTCATTTCAAAAGAAGGTGCTTGAGTGAATGATGAGAAAGCCAAAGTGATTGAGAATTTTCCTACAACCAGAAATAAGAAAAATGTCTGCTCTTTCAAGGGAATGGCAGAGTTTTTCCTTAGGTTTGTGAAGGGGTTTCCTACGTTGTTGTCACCTTTGACAGATGTATTGAGGGATGATGTACAGTTTTCATGGGGAGAAGCTCAGCAGGCAGCTTTTCAGAAAGTTAAAAGAGGCTTTGATGAGTCCAACGATTTTGAAGTTCCCAGATTTTTCTTTACCGTTCATGTTAGTGACCAATGCCAACCGTTCACGTTAGTGACCGATGCCAGTCAAGAGGGGATAGGCGCATGTTTAATGCATAAATTTGAGGGTAAATTTCATCCAATAGCTTGTTACGGCAAAAATTCAAAACACAGGAGAGTAATGAAAGGTTAATGGCGACGGTGGAAAAAGAGGCTTTTGCAGTGGTTTCTAGTTTGGTTCATTTTAAGATGCTGCTAATGGGGAATAAAGTGGAAGTTCTTACAGATCACAAGCCTGATCTGTCTCCTAAGAGAGCTTGGTGGTTTCTGGCAACTAGAGATTCTGACGCTAAGCTTAGATATACTGCGGGTAAACATAATTTGGTAGCAGACACTCGTAGTAGGAATTTTGTGGAAATGGGGATGAGCACGTGTGTAATGCAACTGGTGAATGTGTGGATTCGGATAACAGTGTGGAGGAGAAGAAACAAGATGAAGATGAGGTTTTAGCCGAAGCAAAGGCGTTTCTTAGGGGTGAATTAGTGAGAAAGGGTTATAGGGTTCCTTATTCAGGTTTAGAGCTGGACGGTAATTTGTTGGTGAGGAAAAAAAAATATAAGCTGAGGAATAGTGAGGATAATGGGGATACAACATAGATCGTGGTACCAAAGGAGTTGATTCCATGGTTTTGGAGATTACACATTGTAAACTTGGTAGCCCACATCTGGGGATTAAGAAGACATATCAGAAGGTACATAATAAATTTTTCTGGAAAAATATGTTTTCTTCAGTGGAGAGGTTTGTGAAAGAATACTCTGTGTGTAATTCGTGTGAACTAGCGAAGGTTACGTCGTGTAAATTGCGATCTTTTCCCATTCCAAATAGACCTTTTCAGAGGGTGCATACGGACCTGTTAATGAACATAAATGAGTTGGGATTCGGTCACAGACATTTGTTGGTGATCATAGATGAATTAAAGAGGTCTGTGGAGATTTTTCTGTCAAGGAATAAGACGGCAGAAGAGGTTGCGGTTACATTTTTTAATGAGTATATACTGTATGTAGATATGGGTACCAGAGATACTTATAATAGATAATGGGGGAGAATTCATGAATAGAACATTTAAGCATCTTGCAGAAGTTATGAGGATACAGAAAGTAATTATTCTTCCTTATAGGCCTGAAGCTAGTGGGCTGTGTGAGTGAGCTAATATGAAAGTGCTCAAAGCTCTTAGAGTAACAGAGGGTGGTAATGATACTAACTGGGATAGCTATATAGATGTGGTCAGACATAGCATAAATATGATGGTTAGTGACACCACTGGTATGACACTGTGGAGGCATTATTTAGTTATCCAGCTCGGGATGCATTTGATTTGCTGGCAATTCCTTCTTATTAATTGCTACAGCTAAAGAGAGACATGCACGTCTTAGAAGTAATCTTGAGTCGAAGACACAAGAGATGGTCCAGAGAAGTAATGTGAAATCAGAGGCACAAGAGTTGCGGTTGAGGATGATGTATTTTTGAAGATTAATGTCAGAAATGACTTGAATTACAAGTTGGGTCCCAAGTTTGAAGGGCCGTTTCGTGTTATAGAAGAAAAAAAGGGGAAACAGGTTCACAGTTTTGAATGAAAAAATGGGAGCGACGAAATTAACACAAATATCTAAGATTAAAAGAACAACTTACTGTTTTGTGGGGGTTTGTTTGTTTTTTTTGGGAGGACATTTATTATTTTTTTTTCCTCATTCTTTTCGTTGGGGTTAAGCAGTTATTTATGGATTTCTTTTTTTCTTCTATTTTCAGGTGCGGGGATTAAGCATACTCTTCGCCTTAGTGGTGCCTATAAATGCAGTGAGAAAAGTTTGTTTGAAACCTGGGGTGATAATTGAGGAGGACCATGAAGTTTGGTTGGCCTACGATCACGCCATGATGAGCGTGGAATATGGGAATCTTGCGTCGGCCAGGACAGAACTGGAATGTTCTCGGAAAAGTGTTGAAATGCTGGAACGTAATATGTCAGATCCGTTAACACGTTTGTTTTCAGAGATTAGGGTTACAGCTGACAGAATTCAGAGCACTTTTAAAGAGACAATTACATGGGTTCCAGACACAAAACCAGATGGTACAAAACTTTCGTGTGGCAGGAGTGGGAGGCATAAAAGAGCGGCGGTTGCTTTAGCTATGGGGACGACAGCTATGGCCGTAGCAGCGACTGGTGGGGTAGCAATTACGAGCCTGACGAGGGCTGAAGCCTTGGAAGCTAAGGTAACTGATCAGGGGAGAGTTTTGGAGAAGTTACGCGGTAGTAATGAAGTTACATGAGCGTCTTGAAGATTTGAAAAATACGTACAATGTGCTACAAGTCACTGTTCAGAGGGTTAGGGGTGACCTAAACTTGACAATAGCTCTGTTTGCAGTTCATACGATGGCTTTGAATATTGAGGGGTGTATTTCTGAGGATATTTTACCTTTGGGGTGTTAGAATCCGTTTTGATGAATGCAACTTACGAGTGGGGGGTCCAACATAATTTTCACTGGTAGTGATTTATATAGATTTATATAGCCTAGATACTAATCGTGGAGATTCCTAGTACATATAATAATACAATAGTGATGTTAGAGGGAGCAGAAACTATGTATATTATAGGGAGTAGGTTTCAATCATTAGCTATTCATTACAAGGACGAATGTACAGTTGCGAACAAGTCCACCTGTTATGCCTTGGTGAGAGACTTCGAAAAATTATATGATAACAGTGTTTACTAAGGGGGTGGCTCTTTCTCTGTTAGCACAAGTTCCACCAATCTGCTCTAAAGTTGTTTTAGTGAGAGGAGTCTTTAGGTATGGTTGGGGTAAGACACACAGACACACACACACACACACACACAGAGACACACACACACACAGAGAGAGAGAGAGAACTGGATGTTGCTGATGAATCCAAAAGAACCACAACTAGAGACAGAGAAAATTCCACAATGAGCTATAGAAAGTGAAGGACTCCCAAACTTGGTGTACTTTTAACCAATCCCATATGGTAAAGTTTGCCAATGATAACAATTATTTATATTCAGAGATTTCATGTATTCATGGTTGGGCTTGGTTTCCCTCTTGAATATACTGTAGAGGTTATTCCCTACACGCCGTTTATTACAATAAGCACAAGTTCCACCAATCTGCTCTAAAGTTGTTTTAGTGAGAGGAGTCTTTAGGTATGGTTGGGCTAAGACACAGACACAGACACAGACACACACACACACAGAGAGAGAGAGAGAGAGAGAGAGAGAGAGAGAGAGAGAGAGAGAGAGAGAGAGAGAGAGAAACTGGATGTTGCTGATGAATCCAAAAGAACCACAACTAGAGACAGAGAAAATTCCACAATGAGCTATAGAAAGTGAAGGACTCCCAAACTTGGTGTACTTTTAACCATTCCCATATGGTAAAGTTTGCCAATGATAACAATTGTTTATATTCAGGGATTTCATGTATTCATGGTTGGGCTTGGTTTCCCTCTTGAATATACTGTAGAGGTTATTCCCTACACGCCGTTTATTACAATATAAACTATTACGTTATATAATGGATGTGCGCATAATTTTCTACTTGGTTTATATTTTCTAATGTTAATAGTAATAAAAGTTTTAATGTCATACAGACAGAAATTCCTTTTGCTATTACCATCATCATTCGCGTCACGATAACTAAGAGACGGACGTCTTTGTTGTTAAACAACCCCTTCAGTCATTTACCTCTCCATTGTGAAAAGGGCTATTTGGAGAAATGCAGTTTGGTGATATTGTCTTAGGATTCTCTTTTAAACAATTTTAAAGAAATCAGGGTAGTGAAATGCCCTTTAGATTTTGAACTCCTTTTAATATCTTTTAATATCAAATTCACCTTTCTAATAAATAAATGATAATAATCATGACCTAGAGCTAAACCATACGCATAGGTTTGTTTATGATTTTATTTTTAGACTGTGTGTGTCTGTGTCTTACCCAACCATACCTAAAGACTCCTCCCACTAAAGCAACTCTAGACTGATTGGTAGAATTCGTGCTAACAGAGAAAGAGCCCCCCCCCCATTAGTAAACACTTGTTACCATATAATTTTTTGAAGTCTCTTACCAAGGCGTAACAGGTGGACTTGTTTGCTACTGTACATTAGTTCATAATAAATATATTTGTGATAATAAAGGGTTTGTTCTGGGGATACTGTTTCAGAGGGTTGAATTTCAATTGACACGATGTGACTGCTACAAAATGTACTTTTAAACCAGTTCCTGATGACTATATGGTGATGCCGTTGGAAACGACTTCAGCAATATTTTGCAAAAGCTGCAGCTTGACAAAGATTTGCCACAACGTTTCGACATCGTTCTTTCTGGAGGGATCACAGCTATTTCATGGAGCATGCTGAATAGTGTCTATGGAGTTCATCATATTTATCAAGAAGATTTATAATTCGTCAGCAAGCACTTTTCTGCAACATACGCATAATCATCATGGTGTTGTAGAATTACTGGCTACAGAAGAGATTATAGTGCTGTCAGCGTTAAAACAAGTGGAAGAAATAGACTATATGGAACTATTCAATGACCATAAGTTAGTCTTACCATGTGATCTCGGTGCATTACTGTTAATTATCATAATCATGTATGTAGCCATATTCTTAAGGTGTAGGCAAATGTGCTGCTTCAAGGAGAAGCAGTCTCCACAAGTGCAATTGACAATTAATAATGAAGCTGCAGCATAGAAACTGAATAAGTGTAATTCATGTCTGGGGGGACACAAGGTAGGTGGTCCGAGCTCTGTTTAATGGGTGCAGGTGTATCTGTGTGTGTGCCTGCGACATACAAACTCTTGCAGCAGTCAGCAATCTCGCAGGTGGAAGGTATGTGACCCAGGGCACCTGCTAATTCAGCACCTTTTGTACAGTCACCTTTGGATGCGGCAGGTGTCAGTGACACGTGTTCGGGCGGAACTTTGCATCTCTGTTCTGGATCGAAGCTTCTAGAACCTTTTGTCCGGTTTAATCGGATTTCTAGGTGTGTCAAAGGAAGTGTGCACTCGTGTGTGCATTGTGAAAATCGCTAGGTGCGAAGGGCTCCTCAGAGGGTTACACATTCATTTGTGAAGAGCCAAAGCAGAAAGATGTGCTAAAATGCTCGGGAACTGGGATTCCATTTTCGCTGAAAGGGTAAGTATTGACCTTAGAAAATGACTTACTTTTCCAGTGTTTAACTCCCAGTGTTTATGTCTTTACTTCTTTTCAATATGTTTTCTGTGTGATATGAACTGAATGAGTTCTGATTTTAATGGAGTTGGTTTTATGCATTACAGATATTTCAAAGGGGGGGAGGGAATCATAATCAGTCATGGCATATAGCCACTTAAAATGAACTGGTGACAAAAGACACATAATTACAATGGAGACTAATCAGTGTTTGGGGGTTGAAATGGGGAAAAATCCAATTATAACTTTAGTGTCCATTAAGATTTTTGGGGGGGAAGATATTCATTTATCATTTTCATTCCTTGGTTGCATTTATCTTATTTTCCATGTTTTTAACTTGTTATATGTTAGATTCACAGAATAAACTATTTTTGTAGAACACGGTTTTATTTACACATACATTAGTTGTAGGAGTTTAGTTTCCCAGGAGGGGGAGAGAGAGAGAGAGTGAGAGAGCGAGATCCAGTGCCAACCTTTATAGGTAAGTGTCTCCGTCCATGTATGGGGGATTAAAAAAAAAAAAAATATATATATATATATATATATATATATATATATATATATATATATATATATATGTATATATATACATACATATATATATATATTTATATATATATAGTATATATATATATACACACATATATATATACAGTACATCCACACATAAACATTTACTATATATATATTTATCTATAAATATATTTATATATATATATATATATATATATATATATATATATATATATATATATATATATATATATATATATATATATATATATATATATATGAATTTTATCACATCACCGTGATTCATATGCAAGCATTAAGCTACAAACGTCCTTTAATATCCAGTTCGCTCTACCTCGGAAATAATATATTTTCATATATGTTACCCGACGGGAATTTTTCAGTTGATAATAAGTTCGTCGTCTCTTGGGCTCGAACCACGGAAGACAAGAACTCAGGACTACAGTGACGCGCATTTAACCACACGCCCAACAATTAAAAAATTCCCCTTCGGGTAACATATACGAAAATTTATTATTTCTGAGGTAGAGTGTGTGTATATATATGTATATATATATATATATACGTGTATATACATATATATAGTATATGTGTGTATTTTCAACACAGGACGTTTCCCTTAAAAGGGGTGGCTCAAGAGAAAAACCAGTGAACCACTCACGAAAGCATTCATACTTTAACTGCTTAATCATGCATATATCCCTTGTTCATTAAAATTTCCGTATTATTTGTTTCATATTCATACCCAGATAGCTCATTACCAGCGTTTTGAACATCCTTACACACTAACTGTGCCAATTATAACTACCTTGCATTTATTTTAGACATCAAAGTTCTTCTTTTCCATTACCCCGTTCATCCCCATCAATCCAAATTTTGTTTATGTCTTCTCTTCCTTTCCTCCATCCCCTTAACACTATTGAATTATACACTCTCCTCACCAACGTATCACTGCCCATTTTTTACATTTAAGGGAACCATCTCAAAATACTCTGACATATCCTTCATTGCCCTACCCATTTTACCACTTCTACATATCTCCACATTTCCTCATCCTATCAGTCCGTTCCTATGCCTTACATACTTTCAAAATGTTTATCGCAACTGCTTCGACCTTGTTTCTTTCATTAGCGTCCAACAGTGGGATTTCACTTGCATAAAGGAGAATGGGTTCAACAACCCCTTAATTCATCCACACCCTCCCATCAACAGAAATTGCAAGTCTCTTCCCAGTCTTTTGCACATACTCACTACCTTTCTTTCTTTCCCTTTGCTGTGACTCCATTTCTTTTCGCGTCGTACGAATCATTTGTTATGCTCTCTCTCAAACATAAATGAACAGCTTTCATTCATCCTGGTTTCCATATACCATGATAACCTTACCCTTGCTCACAATTACTCTCATCTTTCTCCTCTTGTAAACAGTTAACTCCTACTAATTTCTGTAGTGTCTCTTCACTACCCAAAATCAAAACTACATTACCTGCAAACTTGAGTCACTACACATGCCATTCACAATTCAATTCTTATTCGACAACTTTGCTCCTACATCTAGTCCTTTCTCTGCGTTATCACAGCACTCCATCCACAAAGATACCGCCATGGAGCCCTAACACACCTTGTCTCCCACCTGCTTGTACAACAATCCTGTCACGATCTTACCTACATTTTCTGACAAACTTCACTTCCACCGTAAAACGTTTAGTCACTGTCAGTGACGCATCTTGTATAACATAAAATCCCACCACTTTTCACGATGCTTCTTGACTGAACTTATCTCAAGTTTTCTCTACATCCATGTAAGTCATGTATACATTTTATGTTTACTTTTAAAGCTTCTCACATGCCTGTTTAAAAACAAAACCGTGATTCAAACACCCTCTTCCTTGCCTAAACCCACATTGTTAAATATAATTCATATGCATAATTAGTTTTTAACCAACTCATGAACCACTACAAGATTAATCTGACATTTATGAGAATTTTAACATATAACTAAAAACAATTCCAGAAATATTCCTTTATATGTTTTTATGTAATTTCCCCTTCTCTAAAATTAGAGAGCACATACATCCATACATTTAATCTTACATAAGAGTAAGACACAAGTAACACAAACAATTAAGTTCATGAATGGTGAAGGAACTAACTCATACATAATGGAAACTACAGATAATGAAGAAAAATGTATTCCAATTCCACACTGGTACTTGGAGACTCCTTTCCTTCGTGTACAAACTCATCTAAAAAGAGAGAGAGAGAGAGAGAGAGAGAGAGAGAGAGAGAGAGAGAGAGAGAGAGAGAGAGAGAGAGAGAGAGATTCACTTGTTAAATTTTTCATCCGCTTCCTATTCTGTTCCACAAACAACCAGTTTCAAAAAGCCTCCTCCATCATGGTAAGCCATTTTTTACATCTACTGTATACATGAGTATCTTTCAGATATATAAGAAACAATATATGATCGGATGTACTAACAATTCTGTAACCAACTGCTTTATGAGTTGAAAATTTTTCAGTTATTACTAAAAATACGGTCACAACTGCACGGACTAAACCTTGAAAAACATTAATAAGACATTAATTTGTTCAGCAAGCTTTCACAAGCCAATATGCAAATAGGCAAATAAGGGAAAGAAAAAACAGCCTAAATAAGAAAAAAAAAAATATATGGTCAAAAATAAGAAATATCTACAAATCAACAATCATACACATTCAAAAATCCGCAACTGAATATTATACAGTATAAGAAAAAAGGAATTCTCAGTAATTACCCACCATAGTTTTGTATCAACGGATAGGTTTGCTTAAAAGCAAATGGGTGTTACAGACTAATACACACAAACAAAACCACTCCAACATCCCCTAAAAACATAGACACCTCCCACGTCTCGACTGTCGACCTAACCGCGCAACAACTTCTCGCTGCTGGGAGAAAGGGCGCTGGTGACTGGTACAATACATGTACATACGCTACCGGGGTCTAAGCGATGACAGGCGATCGAGGCTGCGGTCTACCCTAAAGCCAAATCAAAAGTCCTTCAAAAGAAGGCATCGTGCTTGCCCCATACAAATGGGAAAAAAGCACGTTAAAAGTTTTGTATTAAATTAACAAATAGGCCTGGCCCACTTGACATGTAATTGCCAGGTTCCCAGACGCAAAAATTTCATCGCGTGACAGGAGGACTTACACTCGACCTTCCTAAAAAAAAAAAAAAAAACATAAATTATACACTCAAAGTCAACTGGCACTTTTTGGTCATTCGCCCATTCTTCTGGCCTCTCCCGCGTCCCTCAAAGTTTACACAAGTATACTCTCAAGAGCATGCAAGTCTGTTGTTACCCATAAAAACTTTGGAATCTTTTGTTCACTTGCTTCCATAATCTGGACCAGACATGGGAGGCTTTCCCAGAGGCTGGGCGATTGCCATTATTATTATTATTATTATTATTATTATTATTATTATTATTATTATTATTATTATTATTATTATTATTATTATTATTATTATTATTATTAATGTACACAAAAACAACATTAACTTGGAAAGCAAAATTCCTCCTCGTGAAATGGCAGAAAAAGAGAGTGGATTGAACGGCTACGAGTGTACGTTAACCACTAATAAATGACTAAGAAAAAAAAGAGATGAACAAATACGTGGTAGGTGAGATCTAAGTCAATTAAACTAGAGCAGGAGCATGAACCCTGAAGTAGCATAAACTCTCTTAAATTTACGAGCATCAAGATCCAAAACACTACCTGGAATACTGTTCCTGTTTTGCAGTAACAGGCACTTAACACCTCTAGACTGATATTCTAGAAACTGATGAGGACCTGAATTTTTTTACGTATGATTTCACAGTTTTTGAAGTGAATCAATGAAGAGAAGCAAGATAAAAACAGGTTATGATGGAATCAATGTAGAGTCGATTTTAACTGAAAATGAAATAGCATCTCGTATACTAACTGGAGTGTTTTGCAGAATACGGAATGAGAAAAGAAAGCCTGATGATTGGGAATTGGAAGTCATAGCCAATGTACCACAGAAAAGTGGCCTGGCTGAATGTGGTGACTGTAGAGGCTTTGCACCTACGTCGGTTGTAAAATAAATATTCAGTATGCTTATCTTCAACTGAGTAGGAAAAGAAATTGATAATAAGCTTAGCGATGAAGAAATTGATTTTAAAAAAAGGCATGAGTTGCACAGCTCAAATATTGTATTAAAACATGTTTTGCAGGAGTATATGGGATTTAAAATTTCCTTCTGATGGGTTTTGTTGATTACGAAAAGGCATTTGACGACGTCCACAGATCAATGTATGGAAAGTCTTACATCAATATAAGATTCCTGTTGAATATGTAAAGCTAACTAAAATTATCCCTGAACGAAGCAGATGGTAAATTAATGTTGATGTGGGCTTACCAAGTCAACCAGAATAAATATTGGAGTGCTGAAAGGGGACATTTCAGCTGTGCTGTTTACCCTTCACATAGATTTCATAATGAAAATGTGGTCGCAGATGGCAGAGAAGGTTTAAAATAGAGTAACGATAGAAAGTTGACCGACAGTTCATGCAGATGATGCTGTTTTAATCAGTTAAACGCCACAAAATGTACAATCTTGTTTTACAGAAAGCATCACAGTTAGAGTGATGGGACTCAAAATAAATTTAAGAAACACAGAATTAATGATAACTGAATATGCACAAAGGGATGAAGAAAGGATTGAGACGGTTTTTCAAAAACGAAATTAAAATTATACACAAGTTTAGTACAATCCGTATTACTGTTCGGACAAGAATCTTGGTATAATAATGAAATACTAAATATCAAAGAACTTGTCGATTTAAGACTCAAGCCTTAAGAAAAATGTTAAGAGTAAGATGGCAGGATGCAGCTAAAAATTATACCATAAAGGATATTACAAGGGTTCCATATGTTAATGAGATAATGATAAAAGGGAGATGGACATAACTCGGATATGTCTTTCGTATAACCCCTCAGAGCATTGTACGTGACTATCTCAGTTCGGCTCCTGCAGGCACTCGAAGAGTTGAAAGGCCTGGACCATCTTGGATGAAAACTATAAGGGAAGCTTGAGACGAGTGGATAATACAGTAAGGTAAATCACAGGAATTTCCCTGAATAACCTTTGCGATAATGATGATGATGATGATGATGATGATGATGATGATGATGGCGGTGGTGGTGGTGGCGGAACTGGGTCGCATGACATTGTGTCACCCTTAAATACCTAAGAGGCTGATGCTCTGAGAACTGTGAGAATGAATGGTGAGCATTAATTTGAAAAACAAAAACATTAAAGCCAGAAGTTGAATGTTCTTACTTAGCAAGGAGAAAGAGCATTTGAAGACCCAAACCTCTGTTAAGGCTACCTTGGAAGTGCGTGTTGTAAATTTACAGAGAGAGAGAGAGAGAGAGAGAGAGAGAGAGAGAGAGAGAGAGAGAGAGAGAGAGAGAGAGAGAGAGAGACTTATAAAGCCCATTTTCCCAAAAAATTCGCATTTCTCTCTCTCGAAATGTAATCGTTTGTCGCCAGTCACGAGGCATATATTTCTGTAAAATTTTCATACAAATCAACAAATAACTGCTTTTGTAACCCTACTATGTAAAATACAAAAATATCCTTGGAATTAAGGGCGCTGGTGAAACATGTTAGGCAAGAAATATTTCACCGTTGCTCAACATCATAATTACTAATGGTTGGAAGAAACTAGCTCTCACTACAGCCAATGAATGGGCTTGGAAACTAGCCAGGGTATGGCTAGATGGCAGCACCTATTCTCATTTCTCTCTGTATCATTGCCTTCCAGGCTTTCCACAGCTTCGATATTTCAAGGAACAAATGTTCACCTCTCTATTACTACACTTGGGAACGCAGCAAAGTGTTTGTTGCAAGATTTACACCATTCTGTTCCCGAGACAATTGTGACCAACCATTTGAATATATATTGCAATGAAAATGATGCTAAGAGGAACACGTTCGGGACTAGGTCTTAGATGTTGCCATAATGCCGAAAGCCTTGCCCATTGCCGACCTATTCAAGTATTCAACGAATAACCGTGAAATTCACAAAAACGACCTTTTTTAAAACCTTATGAATAAAAGCAATCACCAAATATTTTCAAGTCTATATTATAGTTTACACCATACACAGACATACATACAAACATACATCCGTACATATATATATATATATATATATATATATATATATATATATATATATATATATATATATATATATATATATATATATATATTACAGCAGCTTCGGACTTCCTAGAGGGTCTGTGACGCGGTTCAAAACCCGCAGCCGACTGGTCAGAGAGGCAGACACTTTGCTATCCGTGTAGACATCCCGGGATTATATATGTAATCAACGGATAGGTTTGCTTAAAAAGCAAATGGATGTTACAGACTAAATACACACACAAAACAAAGCCACTACAACACCTTCTAAAACATAACAAACATCTCACACGTCTCGAACTCTCGCCATACCCGCGCAATAACTTCTCGCTGCTGGGAAGAAAGGGCGTTGGGTCGGGTATGATACATGAAACATGCGTACCGGGGTCTAAGCGATGTCAGGCAGGGCAGCCGATCGAGACCACAGGTCTACCCCAAAAGCCAAATCAAAAGTCCTTCAAAAGAAGGCATCGTGCTACCCCATACAAAATGGGAATAAAAGCACGTTAAAAGAAGAAGAAGAAGAAGAAGATATATATTTATATGTATATCTATATTATATATACACACACACACATATATATATACTGTATATGTGTATAATATATAGAGATAAATATATATATATATATATATATATATATATATATATATATATATATATATATATATATATATATATATATATATATATATATATATATATATATATATACATATACACATATTATATATTATATCTATAAACGTACTGTACATTCAGCAAGTAGTCTTGTATAAAACATATACATATAAAAAACTAATGAAACAACACAGCACTACAGAACAAATGACTCCAAGAAAGAAATAAAAATAGTAACACACCAATCCACCGAAATGAAAATAAAAAAAAAAAGGAAAAAACGCCAAATAATTTGGGGGTTCCATTTGAGCGGCGGATCCGACCCAGAGGTAATCGCCAATGGAACTCCTGGGCGATAATGCCCAGGCACTTGGACCAAGCCAAATGATCTGACTAATCAAAGCTCAGAAGGGAATCAAGAGATTAGATGCTTAACTTGTTTTAATCGGTGAATTAAGGGCGGATTAGGCGGTACTTAAGAGACGCAGAGTTGCCCATACCCCTTTCCAACCCACGTCGCCACCTTTTGCCTCCTTTCCCCTCTGCCACTCCCCTCGCCCACTTCCTTCTTTCAAACAACTTAGCAATTCCCTCGTCTCCCTTCCCCCTTTCCTACCTCCTATTCCTCTTTTATCTACTTATTTACCTCGTCCCCGTGGAATCCCATTCCTTTCCTTTCCCACACTTGCAATATCCTTCAATTCTTCTCGTTCTTCCCCTTCATCCTTTTATTCTCCTCCCGCACTTCTTAATTTCCCCTTCTTTCTCTTTCTCTCTCCCCATTTTCCTCATATCCCTCCTTGTTCTTTCTGTCGCATTTACTTTTCTATCTCATCCCCTATGTTCCCCCTCTTTTCCCATTCATATTTTCTTCTCCCTTCCCCCCTTTCGAGTTGCCTTCTTCCTCGCTCGCTCTTTCTCTTCTCCCTCCCTATACCTACATTCAGACCCTCTCTCACCAAGTCTCATTTCACCATCTTAAAACATTATTTTCATTTTATCCCTTTATCACACATTACCTTTCGTTCTCCTTTTTTCATTACTCTTCCCATCTCTCTCTCTCCATTCTTGTTCTCCCCTTTCTAACTTTCTAACCTTCTTATTTATCTCGCAATTTCTCTCCACTATCCCACTTTCTTTCTTCCCCTCCCAACTCTATTTTCTTCATCCCATCTTTACTGCTCCTGCTACCTCGTCTCATTTTCAGCTTCAGTATTTCCTGTTCTCACCTCCACACTCTTCCATTAACCTAATTCTACTTATTCCCTCCACTTCCATATTTTTACTCACTCTTCTACTTTCCTTACCCGCTTTTCTTTCAATCCTTCATTATTTTTCTCTCTTTTCCCCAGTTTCCTTTCTTCTCTTAATGCCCCTTCCCTTTACCACTCCCTTACGCAGTGCCTCTTCTCCGTCTATATTCACTTCTTCTCCCGCTTCACATCTGCATGAATTCCATACCCCTTCCCCAAATCTATCTTGTCCCCTCACTCGCTACCCGGCCCCCCACTTTCCCTTTTAGATCCGAGAAGAAATCGGAAGGAGTTTAAAGATTTCCTCCCTCGATGCAGACAGAACGATTACTATTAAGCTCCGGTTAAGCTCTTTGACCACCTGAGTGTCAACAGCTTTCGCACCCAAGAATGAGAGAGAGAGAGAGAGAGAGAGAGAGAGAGAGAGAGAGAGAGAGAGAGAGAGAGATACTCATCGCTTAAAAATTAGGAATATGCGTATTTTTTCAATGCATGTAAAGATGTCTATATCAATAGCCACTTTCTGAGCACATGCACAAATACCGATTTCCCTTAAAAATTTAGAATTTTCATTAAAATTTGCTTACATGATAGGGACATGAATAAAGGAAGTTCATTATATAATGATCTAGACAACGTTTCAAAATATCTACAAAATTTTACATTTAGCACTTGTAAAATATGGTCACAAGCTCTTCCTACAAACAGGAAAAAACTCATAAATCCTCTCGCTCTTGCAAGCGCAAAACAAAAAGACCTCTCTTAAAAACAGACCGAGAGAGATTTATTTTCGAGCTTAAGTCGCGGCAGGAATGTCCCAAAAAGACCGTGCGGGCATGTGTACGTGTTTTTCTCGCTCCCTTGATGCTACTGCAGAGGTACTCTATACACAGGTAATTGCTATTTGCGGCCAGGTGTGATGAGCGGGGCTACTCTATTACGGCAAGACGCAGCGGAGAGAGAGAGAGAGAGAGAGAGAGAGAGAGAGAGAGAGAGAGAGAGAGAGAGAGAGAGAGAGAGAGCGATGGTAGGAGGGTAGGAGGAGGGGAAGGCTGAGGAAATGTCTAAGCAGGGGAGGGGCGGTCTGTGAGAGGTATCTACAAGGGCTACCTAAGAGAACGGTCTCGGAGAGAGGCCTGAAGAAGAGAGAGATAGTATAAGACAGTCAGTTTAGGAGAGAGGTCTGGAGAAGAGATATAGTATAGGACAGAGTCTAAAGGTGGGGATCTACGAGTAAAACAGGGTACACCTACAGTAGGTGAGGGGACTACCGCAGGGGTCTGAGCAAAGGGTCTAACACAGGTTAAGCATTCCTAAGTTCACTCTCACGTACTACACATGGTTTGTACCATTAATTTTGTTCTCTCCTCATCTGTGGACATTGTTTAGAACATTAAACTGCCTATTAACCTACGGCGCACACTACTGCCTTTTGAAATGTAAGACTTCAAGTGGAGATGCTGATCCCCTTAAAATTCAGTCTTGAAGGCCAAGAACTCCGATACAAAGGGTCAAAGAGTGGATTGTATTTTCCTTCACCTTCTCCAGGATCAACATCACTAATTTTCATTCTTTCCATTTGTTCTTTTATCTTTCTTACCAAATCAACAAAGAATTATAGAGGCACTTGAACCTTCTCCGATAAAATAACAAGATAATATAAATGCCCAAAACAAAACTGCACAATCAAGTACGGTAAAACAAATATTTTTAGCTTTAAAGAAATGGCTTCTACAGAAGACAGAAGGACATAAAGAAATCTGGCTTACGAGATAAATTACTTGAGTTGTACAGAGAGAGAAAAGTAAGTGTATATTTCACTGAAATTATATATATATATATATATATATATATATATATATATATATATATATATATATATATATATATATATATATATATATATATATATATATATATATATATATATATATATATATATATGTGTGTGTGTGTAAATTATATATAATAACATACATATATGTACACTCACACACACACATATACACATATGTATATACATATATATATATATATATATATATATATATATATATATATATATATATATATATATATATATATAATATATTTATAAATAAATATTACTGCTGTTCGCCCTCGATGTATTTATGTGTAGTAATATTAATCAGACTGACCTAGACGGGGAACGTCTTTGTTCCGCAGGTAGACCAGGCAATTCAAATATAAAGATCATAGCAGAGATGGACGGCGTCCGCACATAGGCCAGGTTAGGTAGCATTAGGGATGTAACCCCATAGGAAATTTCCATATCCAACCTTATGATACGTGGTCTTAAGCTTTTTACCTGTTCTGCTTCGACGGATGTGTTGACAAAAATTTCAGACCCCGGGGGCATACGATGTGCTACCCTATGTCGACCCCAGCGAGGTCAGGGAGAGAGAATTTAACTATCGAGGAGTGTGGACGTCTTTCCCGGCACGGGAATTCCTTGGTCTCTCCGTCTTTCTTTCATTCTTATGTTACTAAGTGAAGTGGCGAATTAATCCCAGCCCGCCCGATCGACTGTTGATGCGCAGCAACCTTCGTATAACGGTAAGTCTGGAATTTTAATTCATCCTTCGTCGAGTTACTATTATCTCCCACTTTATTTCAATTTTCTTTGTTCCCTTCTCCAGCCACCTCTTATGTTAGATGCTTTTACGAAGTCTAGATTAAGCCAAATTATTATATTGTTTAGCTTCAACCAAATTATTCCAGTAAGAGTAACTAGGGATTAGGGTAAGCACGTCATTTTAATTCTTTATGCATTCTTTGTGTCTCGAATCCATTGTTCGGAAGAGCTGTTGTGTTTCACTACCAACTTAACGAGTAGAGATTGCCTGCTTCCGAAGTTGGCGATGTTTATCATAAAGTCTTTATTCATTGAATATTCTTTGCTGATGTTAATTTCCCTTAACTGGCGACCTTGGTTAATATAAACAGCTGTCTTTGAGGTTAATTCGTAGCTTCATCGACAGGTTATGTGTGTGCTTGGCTTGCAGGGCCTTGTAAAAATTATGTAAATCAAGTAATAAAACTTATCAACCAAGTCACTTCGTCATAACAATAATATATATATATATATATATATATATATATATATATAATATATATATATATATATATATATATATATATATATATATATATATATATATATATATATAAGCAGTGTATATTTATATATAATTCATTCCTGAGTTCGACGGGGATTTGTAGATGGGAGCCGATATCCACTTATACCTCACCAGCTGGCTGTGTGGATTAAGGTGTCCACTGTAGTCCTGAGTTCTTGTCCTTCGTTGGTTCGAGCCCACGGGACGACGAACTTATTATCAACTAAAAAATTCCCCTTCGGTAACCTATATGAAAATATATCATTTCCGAGGTAGAGCGAATTGGATATTAAAGGACGTTTGTAGCTTACTGATTGTATATGAATCACAGTGATGTGACAAAAGTCATATATATATATATATATATATATATATATATATATATATATATATATATATATATATATATATATATATATATACATATACTGTATATATATATATATATATATATATATATATATATATATATATAAATATATATATCTATCTATAGTTATGTAACTGTTTATATATACACACTATATATATATATATATATATATATATGTGATGAATATAAATATATAGATATATATATACAGTATATATAACATATATAGTGTGTGTGTGATGAATATAAAGGTACATAAAAGATAGATACATATATAAATAAAAAAATATATATATATATATATATATATGTATGTATATATATATATATATACAATATATATATATATATATATATATATATATATATATATATATATATATATATATATATGACATGAAACCGGACAGCTATCAGGTAGTTTGGTCATACCAAGCGGTCAGGTGTTGACATATTGCTAATAGGGTTTCTAATATGGAACATTTACGTCTTAGAAAGAGAAGAAGACCTAGCAAGCGGTGGGTTGAGGATGTGATAGCGTTATACAGGAAGGACTTAATATGTACAGCGGGAAAGCGTGGAAGCCGAAGGTGAAGGACACAGTGTACGTAAGAAGGCATGACGCCCAAGTGAAGATGCTTTCGGAGGTGAAAGGGAGAATGTGTACGAAAGTAACTATGAATATGTATATGAAACTATAATAAGCATAATAACAATAAGAACAGTGGCAATGCTTTTACGATACCATTACTTCATTGTTAAGTAGTGAAGAAGCGTCAAGAAGGAGTGAGAGGTGCAGCTCTTTTTTGGATGTTTATGACAAATGTGCTTAGCTAATCAGAACGTCTGCATCAGGAGGTGGCGATGCCGGACTGTAGTCAGTGTACCAAATAACGGCATAACATTTGTTTTACGCAAGGATATTGATTTTTCTGTCTAATTTGAGATAAAAATCTTACTGAAGATTTATCCATATGTAATATTGCGTTTTTGCATTTTTTTTTATATTTTGCCTAACATTCGAGGATGAAGAGTGTGTTCGTATGTACTGTAAGTGTGTTTCACACCGAGTCGGATGTGGTTGTTCCTGATGACTGATCAGTTATCCAACGAGCATAGTCGGAGCGAGATATACTCCGTACACTATAAGAATTGGGAACATAAAGAAAATAAAACGAACTCATGCCTTTCCTTGAATAGCAATTACCTTAACCAACCGTTAAGGATGTAAGGGTCATTATCAACGCGTCAGTGACTGCTCTCTCGATCTTGGAATCTTAAAAGTTCCATCGAAACCAACGTTTTTACAAAAGGAAAACAAATAAAAAAAATAAGAATTCCGGAATGTTTTGAAATGAAAACAAGCAAAAAATATGAAAAGTAAGAAAATCAAGTCATAATTTGTTGCAAAAGTCGCACACCACATCAGCACCGAGACAAATTCCAGGAACGGGTGAGGAAGACCAATTTGATACAAATTTGATCTATTTCAAATATCTTACTCTTACTTTCTCTGACTAAGTCATATTCAAAACAAGAGGTGCCTGCCTTATTCTTTATTACGCTTCTCTCTCTCTCTCTCTCTCTCTCTCTCTCTCTCTCTCTCTCTCTCTCTCTCTCTCTCTCTCTCTCTCTCTCTCTCTCTCTCTCTCTCAATATATTCAAAGGCCAAAGAGAAGCGCACCACTCCGCTTACAAATTGTCTCCCTCTCTGATAACATGAAGGATGCAACTGTGCAATTGACTGTTACTGGACATTTTTATGATCGTCTGGGCCCAAACTATATTGGCCAGTGCGAAGTGGTCGTGTCTGTGATTGTTTACTTTTTTTACGAAAAACTCTTTGAGCCGTCCATTATTGGTTCCGTTGGCTACGCTGAGAAATCACAATTTCAAGCAAGTTATTGTTACACGGAGAGAATGCTTCGTCTTTTATAACACTTTTCCCAACGGCGCTTTGACTAAGGGACCGGTTTCAGTTGCTTGATGCAACCGGCATTCGCAGAAATGGAATATTTCTTCTAGATGAAAATGCAAGCACAAGAAATAATTTTCTATCACAGTCGTCGTCGCCGTCGATATCGCTGTTGTTCTTGTTGTTCTTGGTCTCCTTAGTTCGACCCTGGGGTAATATTATATTACTGCGAGGTTGGTCGCTCGACTTTTCCTTATCAATAAATTTCGAAAAAGTAATGACACTAACTCATACAATAAAAACGTTGCAAATTTCCAAGGTGATTAAAACACGGCAGAATCAGGCTTCACTTCAGGTGAAGAAAGGGTTTCGAATCGTCTCGGTCCCCACTGGAATTTCACTGTCGTACGAAATTTTTCGTTGTTCAGGGATGATTCTGATGAATATCATTTAAGCAGAACAGTGTCCATTGATTCACATACAATCAGTTGACCATCTTAAAAAACATAAAGACTTTGGGAGATTATGCTGGCCGGTAAACATATCGAAAGAGAGACACGCTCATGGAGTTTTACTTGTATTCTTTCCATGTTCTAAGATATCAAAATGAATAAAGATCATGTTGGTGCCATGGTGGAAAATTAATTAATTATTTGTCATTTTCCTATTTCTTTCCCGTGTGGCTTTTGCGTCTCAGTGAGACCAACCGCTGCTCGCACCAAGCTGCTAGGGTATGTAGCAAAGTAAGTTACTTTTTTTCAAACGAAGGGGTAATTTTTTTCCAGGAAGCGAGGTTCGAACGGGCATCCCTTACCATCACCCTCCAACATTCAATTCTTACGCTCTCCGTGGGAGTCAACAGAATGGCTGGATCTGATACTAAAGGATGGAAATTAAATGTATTCCATAAAGGACCCAAATGAGCCCCAGAAGCCACAGCTGACAGAGGAAGATGGGAAACAAGAGAAAATATTCATCAGTTCACTTTCGTAGATCAGCACGAGCTTCACCTCCGATAAGGTTACGTTTTGTGTTTTGTTTCCTTGACTGTTTGCCAAACTGCGAAAGAGTTACTTGCATTTTGACCTTGAAATGGCATCACGTTCGGTTCTACATCTGCTCCTTCATAACGGAAAAATTATGGGATCAAGGAAGACAGAAGCAAGGAGCGGGGTCCAGAGCCGAGGGGAGTCCAGAGCCTGACGGTGAAGGTAAAGCAATTATCAGAGAACCAAGCGGTTCGAGAATGGTTGATCCCCACGAAGTATATGTGGGCTGGGATGGGGATAGGACGAGGGTTACGATGCCAACAAACGAGAGAAATTCGCCATATCGGCAGAACAGTGGTCGAAGTGACCGCTGTGGAAATGAGCGATAGAGGCCTTATGGGGCAGTGAGAAAAGCATAAAAAATCATGAGAAAAGGGAATGAATGAATTCTGAAATTTAGGCAATAAGGCCATACAATTGGGCAACAGACCCACCGACTGGAACTTTTCGAGAGACCCGTCCGAAAAGACAGGAAAAGTGGAATGTACAGCCAAAGGTCGGGAAGGTAGCCGAACATAAACAGGCCTATTTGCACAACAATCTCAAGAACATGACCGACTGCCAGAAACTGAAGTAAGGAATAAATTCTGTCTTGTTCTGATTGCAGCTTCGAACCACTGTACTTCTGCTTTTTGTGACCACGGCAACAATGACGTATTCTCCAAGTACTTCATGTACTTTATATCTTATTGATTTGAAATTTACGATATTCAGCCTGCCAAGCTCAGCACTAGGCACTTTCGGCCATTCAGCGCTTAAGACATTGGTTTTCAACCTTTTTGTGCCCAAGGCCCATTTTTGGCATCCCTAAATAAATACTCGTGGCCCACTGCCCTTCAGAATTGTGTAATGATGATAAGAGAATTATTAGAAAACATTTTCAGAACACTTTATTAGTTATACATTTTCATTTAAGAAAGAAAGCACTGGCCTGCATTTACAGTAAATAAATTTTGTGCTTTGTAATCAAAACTCAAATTACACTTTTTCATTTATGAAAGAAAGCTGGCCTGCATTACTGTAAGTGATTTTTCATTTTTTAAATACTATTTTGAAGATGTCCGTGGCATGGCCTCCCTCAGAACTGCCCATGGCCCACAGGTTGAAAACCAGATGCTTAAGACAATGAAAAGAGAGAGTTAGAGTGGCTGGACAACAAGATAAAGAGATCCAGAAAATAAGGAAATGGAGTACAATGATCTAATTGAGGAACTAGGAGAAAACCCGACAATTGCACTCAGCAGTAATGGTTAGAGAGGTTGGATAGTAAGGGTGAAGAAAGGAAGCGGCAATGGAGGTAAGGTAAAATGCTAAATTGTACGTGCAGCTAGGGGCCGAAGGACGCTGTCAACCTTTAAGTAACGCCTACACTGCACCACATGTGGTACACTGACAGCACTATCCTCCTAAGGAGGTTAATATGTTATTTTGTAATGTCATAAGCACGATGTGATGCAACTACAACCGTGACAGGCTTCTATCCAGTAATGCTTTGGGAAGAGAGCGCTGGTAACCCCATGTCCCCACAGAATGCCAAGGGAACTTGGACGTACGCGGTCTCTGGTCATCACTCGGGGTTAGTTATATTTATATTCAACTGCTGCACATTGCAACGGTAATAAGCGTCTTTTTCAGTACAGTTCGTGATTTTCGATGTTCACTCGCCGATTATGCATAAGAAAGCGTTTTCATTGCACTTAACCACCAATACAGTGCACATGCATCCAATTAGCTACGTTAGAGCGAAGTCATAAACCCAAGGCTATTCTAATCCTATTACCAAAAGCTGTCCAACAATACTGTTCAAAAAAAGCGAGAAAAATGCTGTCTCACGCAAACGTAATCTTTATCACTCCTTACAATCGGCCAGCTTTTTAATCGTTTGTCAGCCTTTTTAACAACTGCTCATAGAATCCGAGACGTTAACCCCTACAACTATAAAGCGTATATATATATATATATATATATATATATATATATATATATATACAAACACACATATGTATATATATGCATATATATATATATATATATATATATATATATATATATATATATATATATATATATATATATATATATATATATATATATAATGTAACAGTAATAACAACAATGACCTGTAAACTTCTCAATGATTGTAAACTTCTTCACACTTTTTGGATATGCTTGTCACTACAAAACCTTAGATCCAAATGGAAGATATATGAAGCAATTCTGGTGGCAGTGTGGATATTACAATTACATACGTAAGTGGAAAACAGTGATCAGTGGATTCTATACATTTCAGCCTAAAAAGCAAAAAAAAAAAGAAGATTGTCCACTTGGCTACGATGGCAAAGATGGGTCTATTCCATCTCTAATAAATGTATCTGAATTCGACAGGTATATATATATGTATGAGCTCCAATAGACTTTTTATCCTTCTCGTGGTCACGTCGGGCAATGTGACCTCGTTCTGATTACTCGGGATGCGGGTTCGATTCCCACTGCCAGACATCAGAATTGCTTCATATTTGGATCTGAGGCTTTGTAGTGACAAGTGTATACAAAAAGTGTGAAGAATTCGAGAAGTTAAAAAGTTAAATAAACAAAAGTTAAATAGACAAAAAATTAAATAGACAAAACATTTAGCATTACTGTTTCTACTTTATTTTAAAAACGATATTACTTCCCTTGAGACAGCACGTGTATGGTTTCTTGGGAGTCTCTTTCAAAAAGTAAAAGCAAACGGATAAAGAGAAACCTCCTTAAAACCCTCCAAGACAGAATAAAGTTATTTTACAAATTTTTAAAGATTTATCATTTAAACTGAAACACTACATTCTTAACGTCATAAAAGCTTAGCCAAGCAATTCAAGAGAGAGAGAGAGAGAGAGAGAGAGAGAGAGAGAGAGAGAGAGAGAGAGAGAGAGAGAGAGATTTACATATATATAAAGAATGTGAAGTGCAAATATGTGCATGTAAACCCATAAATATGGAAATGTGTCCGGTTTTTTGCAGGCATGTCTTCATGTTTGTTTAAGAAAGGCAACTTACGAATTCTTGAGCGGCATGAGTCCAGATGCATTAACAGATACCATAAGATATCCAGGTAATTATACGTGAATATCCAGTCTCGAGTTTACGTATTTAAGCACCATGAATGCGCATATGTTACATTATTCATATATATATATGTATATATATATATATATATATATATATATATATATATATATATATATATGTAATGTGGTGTGTGTGTGTTTTTGTCATGCATGTATGTATGTATATATATATATATATATATATATATATATATATATATATATATATATATATATGTTAATGAGTATACATATATAAAACACTTACAATGAAAATTGGAAATTTTATTAAAACATTAATTAATACTGAAACTTCAAAGGGAAGCTGGACGAGTCCACATTTAGAGTTGGTTTTAATTTTCTTATATACGGAGACTCTGCTTATCTAACATCATTTTCAACTACACTGCTAAATATGATATTAAAATCTTCAACATTTACATGAATATTGCAGACCTCATGGCAGTGGTCCCCTTCGGATAAATATAAAGGCTTTGCCGACGGTCTCCCAGCTCTACCACTCACCCCCCTTATGATCAAGGAATCTGAAACAGTTTCAATAGATGAGCCAACGTACACTAGATGGTACCAATGACATACATATTTGTATACGATTCCCGATTCATAAGAAGGTGGCAGTTTTTCCTTATGGTTAACAAAATTCTGAATTTTGTAGTTGTTATAGAATACTACTGAAGGGGTGGTTTGTGGAAAATATTTACTAAAAATTTAATTAATTTCTTTCTTAAAAAATCGTGCGTTTTGTCGTTCAAGAATGGCATTTTGAAATAGAAAGTCGTCTTTTAGGACCAAATGGTTTTGGAGGTTGTGTGTACATTCTGATAAAGAACAAATTATCAGTAAAACCATTATCATTAAAAAAAAAAAACTCCTTAAGAAGAACAACAGTTCTTTATTAAATAATTCATGTGTACTGGTAAGTCTAAAAGCTCGAAAAAAATAAAGTGTTAAAAGTATTAAATTTAAATGTCTTATAACAAGCACTGAGAAAATTCATCCCTAGACCACTAAATGTTGGTTTCCTGTAGACCCCAATATTGAAATCAGTACTTTGTCGAGAAGCGAGTACATCTGAAAAAGGCAACTGGCTGTTTTCCTCTAATTCAGTGGTGAACTTTATCTTATTATGCTTCGTATTTATGTGGTTTAGAAACAGGCTAGCTTGCTGCTCGCTCTCGAATGTCAAAAAGGTATCATCCACGTAACGTCGGTATAATTTAGGTTTAAAGTCAATGGGTCATTGTTCTAACCATTCTCTTTCGTAAAGAAAGTACTGAAAAGGAAGGGTTTAAAACCAAGGTAACGTGAGAGTGAGCGTAAGAGATGTGAACGGTGCAGTGTGCATTGGCGAGTAAGCCGGGATGCTGATGAACCTACTGTGTAAGTGTAAGAAACGGCTCATGTTGTAGAAGTTTTTGCAGAGGGAGTTTATCTATGATTAGGCAGTTAAAAGTTAAGTATATCTTAGTTTAACCAGACCACTGAGCTGATTAACAGCTCTCCTAGGGCTGGCCTGAAGGATTAGATTTATTTTACGTGGCTAGGAACCAATTGGTTACCTAGCAACGGGATCTACAGCTTACTGTGGAATCCGAACCACATTATAGCGAGAAATGAATTTCTATCACCAGAAATAAATTCCTCTTATTCTTCATTGGCCGGTCGGGGATTCGAACTCGCAGCCACCAGAGTGGTAGCTGAGAACGGAACCCGCTCGCCCAACGAAGAACTTGATTAGGTAGTTGAAATATGAATGCGACGGTGACCGTTTTGTTATTTTTCTTTAGAGTCACCGTCTTTCAAGGTAGGCAAAAAGTAGTTGATTATATATATATATATATATATATATATATATATATATATATATATATATATATATATATATATATATATATATATATATATATATATATATATATATATATATATATATAATATATATATCTATATATATAAATCTATATGTATGTATACACATACACACACACACACACACACACACATATACACATATATATATATATATATATATATATATATATATATATATATATATATATATATATATATATATATATATATATATATATATATATATATATATATATATATATATATATAATATATATATATATATATATATATATATATATATATATATATATATATATATATATACTATAGTTCTGTCTCTTTCTGAAGCCACGCTCTACTTGTGGTTAAAGCCATATAAGAATCACTGCAGAATTTATGAATCGCCAAAAACATCTTCAACTGCATGACTATGCAACTAATCATACAAATATGGGGTGCTTTTTTTGCACAAAAATTCATGTCAGCATAACAAATATAATCTGCGGAATTATAAGAACTGGTGACCCTGAACACTTGTTCATATCCATGAACTTTTGTGAAGAAATGTAGACGTATTCGTCTATATACAAAGAAAATATTCGTAAAACTAAAACATAAATAATGTACTTGTAAGTGTTAGTTGTTCGATGGAAGAATCATTAGTAATAGAACTTAACTCGAGTATCTGCTCACTTACAGGTCTGCATGTATATATCTGAGCATGCTAAGCTGTGTATATGTGCATGCGGCCGTACAACCGGGTCTTTTATTCTTTTTGACTTCTATGAATGATGCACATTTCTGGAAATGATGGGAATGATGATAATAACAATTCGCGTATCTAAACATCTGTGTATATTAGTGCGTGCGTGCGTGCGTGCATGCAGCCGTACCATAGACCCAGTTCATTAGCGGGACAAAGGTGTGGTGGCTGGTAGCCACGTCTCAGGTGTCAAGCCGGCAGCCATGGAGGTAGCTGATTGAAATGCGGTGTGCGACGGCGCAATAAACATGTTTCCTCTTTATTACCTGGCCGAGATCTCCATAAGAGGGAGGGTAGGGGGTGGGTAGCCTTTACCCTACCCCCAGCCGCCCATTCCCTCATCCTACTCCCATATGCTCCTAACCTGCCATTTAAAACCTCCTGGTATTTTTTCCCCTCTCGCTCCCGGAGGAAATCTCTCTCTCTCTCTCTCTCTCTCTCTCTCTCTCTCTCTCTCTCTCTCTCTCTCTCTCTCTGTCAGACGCGTATAAAACGTGTGCCTCGATAGCCATGTTCCGTATATGTCAAGTCATTTAAATTCTCGTCTTTGTTGATATACCACAACAGAAGCATCAGCATTTGAGACGGGGGTTGGGTTACGGGGGGAGGGGTGAATAGATGCCTTATTTTACTGCGCTCTATTTAACATTCTGATGGAGGGGGATGGTGGATGGAGGCGTCAAAGCGGAGGGGTGGGGGGACCACAAATAAACTTTCAGCGGCCGATGGACGGACATGGAGGAGCGCGAAAAGACGGAGGAACCGGAGTGAAAACGAGCTCCTCGGTTCATCTCCATTTATAAGCAAGGCAGTGTATCTATTTAGCACTGATTGCCGGACAATTCATCTCGGCCAATATTGTAAATCTTGGCTTAACAAGGCAATCAAGTGGTCGGGACGGCCCAGGCCGGCAGCACCTTATTCAAGAGACTAGCTTCACCTGCGGGCCAGCTCGGAATAAAGATATAGGGGGGCATGGGGAGGGGTTGCTGTGTGGGGTCCAGGAGGCTCTTTGGGGAAGGGGGGAAGAGGGGAAGAGGAGGTCTCATACGGTTAGAGTGAGGGAAATTACAGGACAAAGACATTAAAAGATGATGCTGGGCGAAAATAAAAAAATGCCAGAGATTGAAAAGGTATGAGGGTACTGTAGCGCAAATCATAAGTTGGGTTGCGAAAACAAAAACAAAAACAAAACAAACAAATCTATACGTAAGAAAGAATATCGTCAACGAATTAAACTCATGATTAGTGAAAATAACCACGAACTCTCAACATGACGTAAGCCTGAGTGCGAATTAAGGCGAACACATTATAATTAATATGAAGTAATAAAAACTGAAAAGGATTGATTCAATAATTATCTACGTACGAGTGAAATGAAGCAAAAAGAATAATAATTCAGTCCACATTTGTGCCTTGTAATCTCTACCCTGAACATCAGTATAAAATTACTGTGGAAAATGAATGGAAAATAAAAGAGCAGTTATAAGATCAAAGCCTTTCTGGCACAACATTAATCCTTCGATTCTAGGATTAAGCGATTCATCAACGTCAATACAAAAGAAATAAAAGTACACATATAACTAATAAATTATTCATCTGACTTAAACATTTGTGTGCAGACCAGAGCTTTGTCAAAGGCTTTAATCCCACTTCACGAAAATAACTAACTTTTCCAAAATTAATAAATACCAAATTTGCTTGGTGATGATGCTGATGATGATGATGATGATGATATTTGACTCATCATCATTATCAAAGAATTTAGGATTACCACACCATGCAACACAAACATCTTGACCTGATGCCTATGCATCAAATTCTATACCAAATGAAAATAAACCCGTCTTCAACTTAACGACAATAACCATTGAAATTGTCCTTCATGACTTGATTAGTCAGCAAAATTTCTTTTTTAGCTTTTGTAGCGCTGGTTGCTGGCACTAGTGATGAAGCCTCTTCATCCTCTTTATCAATGTGATTCTTATTCAGTAAAGTTAGTCGAATCCACCTCTAACTTTGATTATCTGAAGGTAACTTTATTAACTAAAGTTATCATTCCTACTAGAATGCTTGTCTTGTCAAAAGTGACGGCAATGTTCCTCTAATTTTGTAATCTCATCGTGTTTATATATCAAATGCATTTTGTTGCTCCGTATTTACTTGTTCAAGATTTTGTAATAATTAAACTTTGAGTTCACTGCATATCCGTGTTGCACATAGACAAAATAAAGGTATGGACACACGTTGTGCTTTGCCCAGTATTAATGCAATCATTAGTTATTGTAGCTGTTACTACTTTTTTCTTAATTTTCCAGATGCATTTTGTGCTGTTTCTATAACAAGTGTATCATGTATTTTTATATAGCCAAGAGTCTAAAAAAGTATATTGCTACTAGCATTAATCGCTAAGTTTTGTTCTTCTTTCTTACGTCTCCCCTCCACACAAATCGTCTCATGCCGTCCGGAATTATGAGCTTCCTCATTTTGAGTTCAAAATGTCCCCTCGGGCTTTGCATGTGCTAACTCTGTGGAACTCAGTTCATTTTCGTTTGTTTCTGTCTTCGTGTCACAGAACCATATTCCATTCATTAATAAGCATACGTTTTCCATCTCTTTTGTTTTTTTCCCTCGTCCAGTCATGAGGTTCTTTCCGAATCAGTGCTTGTAAACTGTCAATCATAATCTGTGTCCCTCGTCAGTGCTCACGATATCGCCGACCGACTTAGAATCGTGACTTGAACACGAACTGGTTAATCCCTCTAAGACGTGATGTTTAAACTGAGTTCGAATCATTGTCCTAAGAGGATTAAGCTGTAAAATTTTATAAATAGTTTTGATGGATCTATTGAGGAATGAATTGAGAATAACTGGATTATTCGTTTTGTCATCTGTGTTAATGAGAAGGGTCACATATTTAAATCATCATTGTGTGTCCTTTAGCTTTTTATTTATTAGTAAAAATGTTTGTTTTAATGCTGCAAAAACCATACTTAAAACTGGCTATTCTTTTATTCAGCGATATTCGTTGCGGAATCATTTCGAGGAAATTCGAGCACTACAATTTTTATTAAGTAATGATTATTTTTCCTTGATCTATCTCAACATAAGCAAGCATTTTTGTTCTTTATTTTGCTGACATTGACAGAACTAAAGATTTAAAGGTCGCTAATGTGTAGCAAAGGCAAGGGCCAGGCCACTGCGTTGTCGAACGATGTCCTCGAGACCGAGGAGCTGAGAACTTCCCTACCTGGGGAAACCGCGCAGATAGCTGCTCACGATTCAGCGGGTAGTCTCTCTCACACGAACCATTCCTGGCTTACAGATCTAGCAAGGGTAAGTAAGTGAAAATCTATCAAACCCTGACTGTGGCTTGAACTCGGGACCAACGAAGAGGAAAGTCCAGGCAGTACAACATAGCCACCAACAATGAAGAAACACAGATGTATACATATACCAAAAAAATTCCAAAATACACCTCAGCGGCTATAAAACACAAAAATGGCATATAATTACCTATCATGGCACCTAAAGAACAATTTAGAATTGCTGGAGTATTTTTAATAACTCCAAACACTAATAATTATAATCTGATTATTGAACATATGAGTCTTCTGACGCGTGTTCTTGGTCACAACTCGAGGAATGTTGAGAGACAATGTAAAAGCAATTTCTCACTCTCTTGTATAAAAGGTCCACTTAGAAGTTCTGTTGAGTTTCCAGTTCGATGTTCTGTTATGAAGGTGTCGGGTTCTTCAATTTCGAAATCTGATGGAGATTAATAACTAGACAATCCAGAACTGTTTCAGCATTTTTAACATAACTAAATATATGTATTTTTTGTTATTTTTACAATATGATAAAACCAGTCAAGTTTCAGACGAATTGCTAATGTTTTACTTTTAAACTGTTAATACGATTAAACTATTGTTTGAATGCAATGCTTTCAGTGGTTTTGACTAGATGCAAATAACGTACAATTGTTTTGTTTTCTTGCTTTTGTGAAGGGGTGACGGAGCTGTGATATAAACGGTGCTTTGAAATTTGCAGTTCCCCCTTCCCCCCATCACGGTCCTATTGTGTTTCCAGTTTCATAGCTCTATCGTTTGAATGACCAAAGTTATTCAAGGTCAAAGTCCGGAAAGAATATAAATATCACTTATAACAATGTAGCTATTTGCAGACTGAGGAGTTATAACAATATAATAATAATAATATTCTTAAAAGCCCACAGTAAAGGCATTTGGTAGACAATACATGTTACGCGACGGGAATATCTATTCTCTGGAGAGGAAATCATTTTCCCAGTTCTCTGACGATGGTCGTCTTCATAAGAATAGAACTGAATATAGAATTTAGGCCAAAGGCAAAGCGCTGGGACCTATGAGGTCATTCAGCGCTGAAACGGAAATTGACAATAAGAAGGTTTGAAAGGTGTAGCAGGAGGAAAATCTCGCAGCTGCACCATGAAATAATTGTTAGAGAGGGTGGAAAGTCAGATGGAAGAAAGAATATGAACGGAGGTACAGTAAAAGGAATGAAAGAGGTTGCAGCTAAGGGCCGAAGGGACGCTGCAAAGACACTTAAGTCATGCTTACAGTGCACTACGTGAGGTGTACTGACGGCAACAAGGAGGTTAAATTCTAACCTCCTTGGACGGCGATACCCCCTTACGGGGGCGGTCGTCTTCATGAAATATTACTGTAGTTGTTAAGGCAGTAATGGTTATCATATTTTATTCTCTAATATGAAGACGTATTTATATTTTGTGTAGTACGTGCGAATGTCTTACGAGACTTTTTATCAGGTCTACCTTCTCAAATATATAAATTTTTAACAAATATTTATTTTTGCGTTTATGATATCAGCTTCAAAAGTCAATCAACCAATCAATCCGACTGCATTTTAAAAATGGGTCTTAAAGATGAATAATAATAATAATAATAACAATAATAATAATAATAATAATAATAATAATTATTATTATTATTATTATTATTATTATTAAAACATTTTCCAAGTTGGGACGCATAAAAGACCATAGGAACACATATGACCGAACAAAACCTATTACTGCGTTGCAAACTGAAAGTAATGCGACAGCTTAAAATCACACCATAAATAAGAAACAAATCCTATTCCTTTGCATGTACCAAGTACGAAAATTAACAAAAAGGGGGAAAAGAAAGAAAACAGAAAATACAGAGAGAAAAGAAGCAAAGAGCTCAGTAAGCTTGCTGATTAGTCCGTCACATCACTTCATACATCAATCATACTATCTATCTTTCTAGCTTTCACTCTAGTAAGCTAAAAGAAATCCAGTTATCCACGTTTTCTTTTCTTTTTTCCATTTCTTCTTAAAGACAATGCCAGCTATTACCTGCAATGAATCGCAGTCAAATAAAAGACGTAACAGACTGAGCCTGGCATAATCGCTTCATAATCCGTCGTTTCTCTAAATTCTCACACATTCTCACACGGATGAACATATTTCTAAAGGACATTTCTTTGCGCCTGACGCCACTGGGGAACATTTTAATGATTTCTATTGCTGCGCTTTCTCGAGATAGATGAATGTATTGTCATTATCCCTTTGGAAGGGAGATAAAAAAGTTACAAAATTCCTTTTACAAGCATTGCACTTACTAGTTTATAAGTTGAACACGCTGTATACTCTCTCTCTCTCTCTCTCTCTCTCTCTCTCTCTCTCTCTCTCTCTCTCTCTCTCATCACACACACACACACACACACACACACACACACACACACACATATATATATATATATATATATATATATATATATATATATATATATATATATATATATATATATATATATATATATATAAGTATATATGTATATATATACAGTATATATACAGTACATATATGTATGTGTATGTGTACGTGTGTGTGTGTATTCTACCCTAAGCAGTTTCTTCTAATCAGAGTGACTACAGAGAACAAGAAAATAATCACTGTCACGCTCATCCTTTTACCACTGAATCAAGGATGTCAGCTGACAGTGTAGAAAACGTGCGCATCAGACGTTTTATATCTAAAAAGAAAGCTCACTAGAGTGCGCTGTTTCATAAGTAAAAGGATGAAAGTGGCAATGACTGTTCTTGAGTCACCCCTATAAGACAAAAATACTTCATATTATATATATATAAATGAATGTATGTGTGAGTGTGTTCCACCATAACTCTGTGACGCATTGAGCAATTTCAACCAAACTTAGTATACATATGACTTACTATCTAGAAAAGAATGCTGTGGGGGTAAGACATCACTACACCAAAGGGCACCAAAGGGGTGGGTGTGGGAAGGGCTTCCCTGAAACAGAGCTGGTTCTGCCTGCAGACTTAGTAACTAAATACACTCCACGGGTTTATCATACCTCATTTCGGTACACATGACTTGCTATCTGGAAAAGAATACTGTGGGGGTAAGATATCAATGGCACCATAGGGGTGGGGGTGGGGGTGGGAAGGGGGTGATGTAAAAAATAACAGAAAACGACAGGTATTAGTGTCTAATCCATATTTTTTGAGGTCGCTGAGATGAATGATGACACTACCGATGCCATTCAAGTCCTAGTTCAGCCCCGATAGGAAGGGGCGCTGAGAAGGGGTAAAGAATAAAATGTAAAATGACAGATATTAATGTCTAATCCATTGTTTTCGAGGTCACTGAGACGAGTAGTCACACTTCCGATGCCCTTTAAATCCAAGTCAGCCCCTACAGGAAGGGGCGGGGGTGGTTAGAAGGGGTGAAAAATAAAATGTCAAAAATGACAGATATTAATGTCTAAGTGATAGTTTTCGACGTCGCTGAGATGAATAGTGACAGTCCCAATGCCCTTCAAGTACAAGTTCAGCCCCGATAGGAGTCAGGGTGGTGAGAAAGAGTGAAATATAAAATGTCAAAAATGCTGGGCAATGAAAGTGAAGCAACTATCTTAACAGGAGAGAGAGAGAGAGAGAGAGAGAGAGAGAGAGAGAGAGAGAGAGAGAGAGAGAGAGAGAGTTTATTGGTTGTCATTCAGTTTTCCCAGGCAGCGCCAGGTTGGTCAGCTAGTGTATATGTGTATATATATATATGTATATGGATGTATGTATGTATTATGTATGTATGAGTGTGTTTGTGTGTATGTTCCAGCATAACTCTGAAACGCATCGAGCAATTTCAATCAAATTTGGTATACATATGACCTACTATCTAGAAAAGAATACTTTGGGGGTAAAACATCAAGAGCACAAATGGGCAATAAAGGGGGTGTGGGTGGGAAGGGTTCCCTGAAATGGGATATGATAAACACTACGAGTTTATCATACCTCATTCCGGTATACATACGACTTACTATCTGGGAAAGAATACTGTGTGGGTAAGACATCACTGGCACTAAAGGGGGTGGGGGTGGGAAGGGGGTGACATGTAAAAATAACTGAAAACAACAGATATTAGTGTCTAATCCATAGTTTTCCAGGTCGCTGAGATGAATGGTGACACTCCCAATATCCTATAAGTCCACGTTCATTCCCAATAGGAAGGGGGTGTGAGAAGGGGTGAAAAATAAAATGTAAAAAATGACAGATATTTGTGTCTAATCCATAGTTTTCGAAATCGCTGATATGAATAGTGATACTCACGATGCCCTTTAAGTCTATGTTCAGCCCTGATAGGAAGGGGGGATGAGAAGGGGTGAAATATAAAATGTCAAAAATGCTGGGCAATGTAACTGAAGCAACTATCCTAACAGGAAAGGGATAGAGTAAGAGGGAGAGGAAGTGAGAGAGAGAGAGTGGAGGGGGTGTTAGGGAGGGGAAAGAGAGAGAGAGAGAGAGAGAGAGAGAGAGAGAGAGAGAGAGAGAGAGAGAGAGGGTTTATCGGTGGTCATTCAAAGTTTTTCCTGGGCAGCGCCAAGGTTTGGTCAACCAGTATATATATATATATATATATATATATATATATATATATATATATATATATATATATATATATATGCATATATATACATATATGTATATTATATGTATATTTATATAAACATAGCTTTAAAACCATATTAAATAAATTGTGTCACTTGACAATTCCATCTAATTTATACTGAACAATAGAGAACTTACATAACCGGTAGCTGTACCAGTTCTTTGTAAACGAACTTACATACGGGATTTTTCATACGTAAATCAATTTGAGGTCGTTTAACAGTTTGAATATTTTCATCTGGGTCTAGTTCTCTTCAATGACTTTGCAACTGGAAGATGGACAATAAAGTGGCTGTTATTACGTTTTTATCTATAAGATCATTATCTTGAGATATATAAGCCTAGCTGTTAAATGTATGATGATTGTAAGTCTATGTTCATTATGTACATTCAGTCATCCGTATGTACCCATAAACATGTGTACATAGTTAAAATGCACGCTTGCGCGCACATGCACACACACACACACCAACATCCACACACAAAACACACATTTTATATATATATATATATATATATATATATATATATATATATATATATATATATATATATATATATATATATATATATTTAAACAGTATATAAAGTCATGTCTAAAGGTGTTACACAAAAAATACGAAGTATCAAAATCCTCAAGACTATGAAACAAACAAAAACAATCATAAGATATTTTCTAACCAGAACCTTAATCAACACTCCATTCACGATAGATATTAATTGGAATCTCAACCCTCAGATTAACGTAAAAACGTCGGGTTTGAAATGCAGGCACCAGCACCGTTTGCAAATTGCTCTCAAAAGCCACCCTAGAAACAAGCTTTCTGTTGGATTAAGCATTTAAGAAAACGCCTGCACGAAGACAGAGCACCTCAAAAGACTGATCAAACCAAAGCTAGATCCAAAGATGAAACCACCAAGCAGAAGACTTCTGTGTTGGTCAGCAGAGCACGCAATGGCTCTCACAGGCTGAAGCCTATACGCACCCCTATAACTGCCCTCTATTTACGCTCGTGTAACTATCCTCAGGTTCATCTACGGTCAATTCCAAAATGCAAATGGGTCCTTTGGCGTGCCAACGCTACAAAGATTCCACGGCTCGCTCGGAAACACAGCAATAACTCGACAACCGCACTCATGAAATTGCCAATACATATTCTGTAATCAAGAGGATAAGGGACATTGGCTTACGCCCCTTGCTCTCGCCATTCTCTTTGTCACAGTCGATTCAAAAGCATTCAAAGGAAAATCTGGTGCGTATAAAACACACATATAATGGCATACAGAAGCCTGCAAGTCTCTTATTCATGCTTTTGCTGATGGTTCAACCCTCCAAATTTTTCTTCCTATTCACCAACGCCATCTGTGACTCTCGCAATCAATCTCCTATCACCCTTTCTTTATCTATCAACTACATTACACTCTTTCTATGTATTTCTTTGTCACTGTTTCTACACACACACAAATATATATATAATACATGCATATACATAGGCTATGTGTGTGTATAAATATAATTCGAAAGTACATAGAATGAAATTTTTCATAAGCCCTTTATCTGAATAATTATAAATTAATGTAGCTGTACACATATTCCCACATACCTATGAAGTAATTATACGCAACACAGGCGTCAGAAAAAAACCGCAAATGAAACTGATTAACAAATAATGAAAGGTTAATTAAAAAAAATCAATTTTCATAATTATCATAAGCCCTTAACTTGGTGAACCAACTTCATAAGAGTTGAACGCCTGTGTGGGAAGAGTCAAAAAACGAACGAAGGGAAGAGAAGCAGAGCGCAAAGAAGATGAAAATACGAAACAAACAAAGATAAATCAAGGTAAACAAACGCATTAAGCATCTTGACAAAAATCTCGTCGCATCTGTGGAAGAAGCATCTGAAAGCTCCTTTGTCTCTGCTTCTCTCCTCCCCCCTCTTCCTGCTCCTGCTCCTGCTCCCGCTGCTCCTCCCCTTCTTCATCATCACATTAGCGTCTTACAAGCTTTCTACCTGCAATAACTCATCCCGCGAGTGTTAATTGGGCGAAAATAACAATGGAGGTCAATGGGACTCCAGCACTAACGAAGTAGGAGGATTGCCCTTAACCTCCATATCGGTTGAAACGGTAGTTGGGAGCTCGCTCGCTCCTCGCTCTCTCTCTCTCTCTCTCTCTCTCTCTCTCTCTCTCTCTCACACACACACACACACATACACACACAAACACACACACACACACACACACACACACACATACATATATATATATATATATATATATATATATATATATATATATATATCTATATATGTGTGTGTGTGTCTGTGTGTATTATCTCAATTTCCCAGTATATTTGTCTTTTATTTTTAATCTATCTACCCATGTCCCACCTAACCCACAATAACAGCGAACAAATATTCATTAATTAAAAGATTTCTCAGCTTCTCCCTCTCGTCCCCTCAAACACATACTCTCTCTCTCTCTCTCTCTCTCTCTCTCTCTCTGTTCGCTCGCTCTGTCACTGTTTATCGAAAGTAAGTGATGCCGGTCACCAAAAGAATCAAGGTTACCCTTAAATGATTAATTTATTGACATTACACCTTCGCCCCGTCTTCTGCCATTTCTGCACACAAAGGACTTTTCTTTTTCTTTCTTTCTTTCCTTCTTTCTTCAGTCCTTGGTTGCACTGATTTCTCTTTTCCTTCGGATAATATAGAGAGCTTTCTTCAAGACTTACATAAATACCTGTATGTATGCATGTATTTATATATACATACATATATAAATATA